>NC_056756.1:26061479-26338979 GCF_018687715.1 Carya illinoinensis | reverse complement strand
TACCTAGCTTGTAAAGTTTTACCACCTGATCTTACTTACCATCAACGCAAGAACTTTTTGCATGATGTGAATTATTATCTTTGGGATGAGCCTTTGTTGTTCAAAAGATACCTAGATCAAATCATTCGAAGATGTGTGCCGGAAGAAGAGATGCAATACATCCTCTATCATTGCCATTCCTCATCATATGGAGGACACTTTGGAGCCACCCCGTACAGCAGCTAAGGTACTTCAAAGTGGGTTCTTTTGGCCTTCTATTTTTCGTGATAGTTACACTTTGGTGAAAACTTGTGACCGGTGCCAACATATGGGGAATATTTCAAGGCGTCATGAGTCACCACTGAAAGGTATTTTAGAAGTTGAGTTGTTTGATGTTTGGGGAATAGATTTGATGGGGCCTTTTCCTCCTTCTTTTGGTTTTGCTTATATCTTATTAGCAGTTGACTATGTGTCAAAATGGGTGGAAGCAATTGCTAGAACAACAAATGATGCAAAGGTAGTGCTCAAATTTCCGCACAAGACTATATTCACAAGATTTGGCACTCCACGAGCTATTATTAGTGATGAAGGGACTCACTTTTGCAACAAGTTGTTTGATAATCTTCTTTCTAAATATGGTGTAAAGCATAAGATAAGATGTGATGACCCGCTTTTACGTGTATTTTCACTGAAGACGCTTTTTAATTTATTTAATATAATAGTTCTTTTATTTTAAATTATTTTATCTTAAATTGATTTTAATTTATTTGATATTGTGTTTAATTTATTTAGTCGTTTTACGGTTTTTAAAATCGTTTTCGGCGAATCAGTTTTGGTTTCCAGAGTGAGGACTGGACCTCATTTCTTTTCCCTTATATTTTCTTTTTCTTTTCTCTTTTTCCTTTTTCTTTTTCCTTTTTCCTTCTTTTTCCTTCTTTTTCTTTCTTTTCTTCTTCTTTCTTCTCCTTTCTCTCCCGCGTATGCCGAACAGCCTCTTTTTCTCCTTCCCGTCGCCGCCCCTTTGACCGCCCAGTTCTCTGTCGTCCGGCCACCTTTTAGTGCACCACCACCACCATTCTCTTCCCCTTCCACTAGAGATCATCTCCACCAATTTTCAGAGCCATCGGACCAGCCGTTAGCCATCGTGAGCAGCCGGAAGTCACTGCACCTGCTCTATTTTTGCCCCTGTCGCCGGTTGCTTTCGCAGCCCAAAACCGCTACTCGCCGGTGGCGTGGCCTACACCACCCACCCAGTTTTTTTCCCCTCTCACCGATGAACATCCCCACCAAGTTTCACCTCCATCCGAGCCACCGTTAGCCACCACGAGCTCCTCCAAGCCATACGATTTTTCACCGATTTTGGTGTCGTCGCACCACCTCCGGCCACCATCTCTTCACAGCTTCTTCCCCCACCTCTTGCCGACCTAACCCATCCATTTTTGGCCTCGATCCGTTGCCGAAGCAGCTCTCAATAGCTCAACTCCGTTCAGCCCCTTTTTGGCCTTCGACCGCCATTTCCACCACCACCCACGGCCAAAACTCATTTCCCTTAACTTCATAAATATCTCAAGGCCATCCCCTATCAATCCCGAGCTTTGGTTTGTCCCCGTTCAAAAATGGGTAATTTATTACCCACGGCAACAGTGTAAATTACACTGTTAGGTTGCTTTTCTTCTGCCGTCTGCAACACCGCGAGCTTTCTAAAAATACCGTATAGCGCTGTAAGTATTTTTTAAATTCTACTTTTAGATTTAAATATGTTTTGCTCTTACAATAATTATTTGACTGCTGGTTGGTTGATTCCGGACTTAGTCCGAGGAGTTCGGGGGTCGGATGGATTGAGGACGGAGTTGTTTGGTTGATGTTGTTATTTGTTTGAGATATTTGTGCCTTGATGTTTGCTTTGTATAGTGCACGCATGTTCATGTTTAAAAAGGGAAAACCGGATTTTTCGTATAGTTGCATGCATGTACATGTGTTTGAAAAATGAAAGTTGTGCTGGTAAGCAAGAAATGATTTATGGTATATGTGAACAGTTGGACTGACTGGTTTGAGTTAGAGGCACGCGTAGGGATGGTGGTAAGCAGGGACGGTGGTAGAATCCAGCCTGTGATTCCCGCCTACGGTGCACGCTTAGGGATGGTGGTGAGCAGGGATGGTGGTAGAGTCCCGCCTGCGATTCCCGCCTACAGACGGACTTGTAGGGATGGTGGTAAGTAGGGACGGTGGTAGAGTCTCGCCTGTGATTCCCGCCTACGGTGCCTGCGTAGGGATGGTGGTGAGCAGGGATGGTGGTAGAGTCCCACCTGCGATTCCCGCCTACAGTGCTCTGATGGTTTGGTTAATGGGTCATTTTCTGGAAAAATGGCAAGGTTTTGTATGAGGATATTGCGATCCATTTTCTGGGAAAATGGTGGTTTGGGCCATTATCTGGGATAATGGCGAGGCTTGGTTTTATACGATATGTTTTTGGGCCAAATGGGATTTTGGTGTGCGTGGAAAAAATGTGATTTTATGGGTTTTGCGCATTGGCATCACTTCATGCATATTGTTTGAGTTCTATATGTTTTTATCTGGTGGTGTTTGGATTTTACTTACCTGCGGCACCATTTTTGGTTCTGTAGATTTTGGTGCAGGGATAGAAGAGGAGGAGGAGGCTGAGCCCGAGGATGCAGCTCCGCCGGAGTTCTGAGTTGAAATTATTATCTTGTTGTTGCTTTGAATAATATTTGTATCTTGTAATATTTTAATATGTAAGTTTTGAACAGCTTTGTATTATATTAAGAAAAAAATTCTGGTACTTAGTTATGACTTTCATTATCCGCTGCATTTTCTTTTGCACATTTGTTGCTTTTACACACACTTGGCACTCGTCGATAGGGTGATGACCTGAGTTGTCATCATCCGGACGTCTCAATTTTTCCGTGTCCATGCGTGGGGATTTGGGGGCGTCACATAGCACTTGCTTACCATCCTCAAACTAATGGCCAAGTTGAAATTTCAAATAGAGAAATTAAGAACATCCTCGAAAAGACTGTCAAAATCAATAGAAAGGATTGGGCGAAGAAGCTTGATGATGTTTTGTGGGCATACCGTACAGTCTTTAAAACACCTATCGGGATGTCTCCATACCGATTAGTGTTTGGAAAGACATGTCATCTTCCTATGGAGTTGGAGCATAGAGCTTATTGGCTGTAAAAAAGTTTAACTTTGATTTGAAGGCAGCAGGTGAAAAGTGACTTCTTCAATTGAATGAGATGGAAGAGTTTTGAAATGATGCATATGAAAAATGCAAAGATCTATAGAGAAAGGACGAAGAAGTGGCATGACAAACAGATTCTTAGGCGAGAGTTTGCACCAGGACAACAAGTTTTACTCTTCAATTCACGACTCAAACTCTTCCCAGGAAAGTTAAAGTCAAGATGGACAGGTTCTTATACAATTCACGAAGTTTTCTCTTTTGGAGCAGTAGATTTGAAGGACAAGATAAGGAATATTTTCAGAGTTAATGGTCAGAGATTGAAGCACTACTATGGAGAACAAGTGGAGAGGAACTATGCATTTATTCCTCTTGGAGATCCTAATTGATGAAAATTGAAAAGTCTGGCTGTAGACTTTAAAACAAGTGCTTATGGGAGGCAACCCATAGATCTATCTTTCATTCTTTCATTTATTTTATTATCTTTATTTATTTAGTTATAATAATTTGGTTTTTGATGCAGGTTTATTTAGCATGAATAAAGAGCTGGAAAATTTTAAACTACGGAAGATTCATCATGAAACCAGGGAAGTTCCTTTTATTTCTTCAATCCTTTTTACCTTTGCATTACAATGGGGACATTGTTTAGTTTAAGTTTGGGGTGTAAACTCCTATAGTCATTTGATCCTCTTGTTTTCTAAGTCTTGGGTTGTTGATGGGTTGTCTAAGTCTCTTACCAAGCATGCATTGGAGTAAGATTTAATTCTCTATGACTCTGAAATTTGTGATTGAAGATGGTTTTGAGAAAAATTTTCAAAAATTTCTTTTATGTCAAGTGGAGTTTTGTGGGTATTTTGCTTTAAATCTTTGACCTTGAGCATAATTGAGCACATAGTCGTTTTTCTCTTATTCCATTGTGCTTATGAAGAGAATGAGTTGAATTAATTGAAAGAGGGAAATTTGATTTTGCTTTGCTCTAGAATCCGTTGATGGGTCCTTGAGGCGAAATCCTAGTTGAGACCAAATATTAGAGAAATGATCTAGGCATTTCTTTGGCACAACCAAAAAGCTTTCCCAGTGATTGAGCTAAAATATTGCATATTTTAGCTATTTAAAACTAATATATTTTGAATTCATCATGACATTATTATTAGTTTTAAATGGAAAAATGGTTAATAAGAATAAATACGAGTTGTGATTTAAATTGATTAATAGCATGAGTTTATGCTTAATTTTATAACTGGAGATTTAATTGGATAATGTTTATTCATATGCATATTTTATTTTATTTAGAAAGCTTGGTATGAGATAAATTTTGTGTGTGATCCATATGTTAAACTTTTTGAATAGATTGGAAGTCCTTAACGCATGCATGACTCAAAACAATGAATTTTGGCTTGTAGGTCCTATACACATGGCATGGAAAGATATTTTGAATTATTGACCACCTCTAGATTGAAGAGTGCCATATGCACTTCATCCCACCAACTCAACCCAAGTCACTCTCATCAATCATCCACCACCTCTTCCGTTCACACACAAATAAATCCACCAACTCCTTTCCAACCTATGAAAAAATACCTCTTTTGTCTTCCAAGTGGTTGCATATCACATGAATTTAATCCATTCACACGGCAACAACCTCACATGGCAACAACTTGGCAAGCTGGAAGAAGGAGCTGAAACGTGATCCCATGGAAGAAATGAAAAGGAGCCGGTGCATGATTGAATAAAAAATTTGAAAAGAAGTGAAAGCAAGAAGAGAAGAGGCTGCTTTTGAGCTAGCTGAAAATGTGGATGAGTTGGAGAGAAGAGGGAGATTGTGATGTGCATGTGATTGAATAAAAAAGGGAATCAATGAGCTGAAAAATTGAAGGCTGCTGTCCACCGAATTGTCTCCACCGAATTTGACATTGAGGAAGTAATTGAAGGCTGCTGTCCACCGAATTTGACATTGAAGAAGTCATCAAAGGCTACTGCCTTTCCACCGAATTGGACAAGAGCTGTTGGAGAAGGAAGATAGCTGGAATGCAAGTTGATTCATTCGGTTTTCTTGCTTCTACACATGGATGGACACTACGGAATCTTGGCCGCACATTCTGCTTTGAATTTTAAAATACTATAGCAGCACATGGAGAGAGTTACAAGATATAAGAGCTGTTGGAGAAAGAAGACAGCTGGAATATAAGTTGATTAATTCGGTTTCAACACATGGAGGGACATGGTGGAAGCATGGCATCATGGCTATACATATTGCTTTGAATTTTAAAAGAACAAAGCATTACATGGAAAGCTCACAAGACAGCTGGATGGTTGAGACACACGGCTATAAAAGGACCTTAGAGAACAAAGGAGAAGAAAAAGAAAGGAAGAGGGGGCTGAAATACTACTCATGTTCGGCAGTTTTTGGCTGAAATATTTAGTTGTGTTGGGCAGTTTTTTTTGGCTGCAATGCTTTGTTGTTTTAGAGTTTTTATTAAGTGTGCTAAGAATTGTTCTAGAATTTTATTTCATTAAGTGTAATACCTTAATTTCTTGCAAGTGTGCTAGTTGGTTTCATGCAACAAAAGAATTGTTTTAGAAGTTTTAATTAAGTGTGCTAGTTGGTTTCATGCAACAAAAGAATTGTTTTAGAAGTTTTAATTAAGTGTGCTAGTTGGTTTCATGCAACAAAATAATTGTTTTAGAAGTTTTCATTAAGTGTGCGAGTTTAATTTATTGCAAGAAGGGTTCGGTTGAGAGCGTTTGTTTTTTATTTTTTTGAAACATCATACGTGGGGAGTAGAGGAGTTGTTCTAGAGTTTTCATTAAAGGTTTGGAGATTAGTTTTCAAGAGTGATACGTGAGAAGTTGGTTCTTTTTGTTTTGGATTTCAATTGAATGGTGAAGGGGAGCTTTTGTCCAAACTTTTCGTTCTCTATTTTTATTTAACTTCAATTTAAAGTTTATGGAATACTTTTGAGATTTTTTAGCTTAGAAGTTTGGGTAATTTATTTGTTGTTTACTTATTTCGTGTTATTTATTTTTCTCACTTTTTTAAGTTTTCATTTAATAGTGATTACAATTGTTATGTATTAGTTTTGAGAATTTGTGATTTGAATACAAAGATGAATTCTAGAATCTTGGTTTTGGGCATTTCAATTTTAAGTTTGTGTTTTGTCAATTACTTTCTAATCTAGTTTAATCTTAGCTTAGTTTTATTAATTTCTTAGTTCAATTGCATATTAGATTGATTAAAGTTTAAATAGGATTTAAATAATTTCAGTTTCATTGTTTAATTGTTAGATTAATTAAGATTGTTCAATTTAGTTGACTCTTTGATTAATAATTTCAATTTGTTAGTCTTTTACATTTCATTTCGACACTTAGAAATCTAAAAATATGAATCTAGTCCATAACTAGTACCCTTTTTCATTCTTGTTGCACTCTTCCATCCATTGCACATACCATCATTTTAATTTTTATCTTTGTGAATATTTCCACCATTTTAAACGAGTTTGATTTTTAAGTAACTTTCCCTAAGGAGACGATCTAGGAATTTATTCCTAATTATTACACGACATCCTCCTGCACTTGGGATAGCCTTTGTGCTACTCATTTTTGAGTGAGTCACCCAGCTGTCCTAAATATCATGCCATCATTACATGGTGTGTTTCCATAGTCAACCCCCTTGAGCCTTCATAAGCCTTTATTTATTCTTTGAACTACATAAACCATGCTCGCTCTAAGCTTGAAAAACAATGAATCTACCTTTGATAGTTTGAGAAAATACTTTGGTGGAGAGTTAAATTTAAAAGAGAAAATTTGTTTCATGATGAACTGTATTATGTTTGCTCTGTTTGATCAAAGAAGAAGAAGAAGAAAGAAGAAGAAAGATAGTAAAAAAAAAAAAGAGAGAGAACAAAAAACAAAAGAAAAAGAAGTCACTAAGCGGAGTATTTATCACCTCAGATTTTGTTAAAGGAATTGTTGGTATTGCTTCAGTGATTACAGCAACAATAATGCCACAAGTATGAGCATATTGCCAAGAAAGAGCTATGATTTGAATCATGTAGGTATCTCTTTTAGTGTTCTTTTCACTAAGTATTTTTCCAGTTTGCTTTGACTTTCCATATCCAGTTCTTTCTTAACCCTCACCCTGTGGCCTATCATTACAACCTTATTAAAGACCTTTTGATCTCTAATTTTTGGTGTTGACTACATTAGTGGAGATGATTTATGAAAACTGGACTTATGGGTTAAGTTTTGAGAGAATTCTTTTGATTTTAGTTGTTCTACTTTTATCTGAGTTTGCAGGTGGTTTGAGGTTAAATTGACTATATCACACACATACTCAAGGTCTTAGCTTTAGGTTGAAATAAATGCTTAACTCTTGCGTGACAAATTGCAAAATTTTTGATTGATTTTCTTGCTATCTTTGATGTTAAAAGAGTAAGATACTAGTGATGAAATCTAAATTCATAAAAGCTTGGTGAGTGATGATACTTCTCTTTGGGGTCGAGTTGGTATTGCCTAAAGTATCAATTGCTTTTCTTTTTGTTTGAGGACAAACAAAGTTGTATATTTGGGGGTATTTGATGACTAAATTTCGTATTGCAGATTTACAAGATCACTTGAGCTGAGGCTTTTGGCCGCTCGAGCAAAGTCAGGCAGAGTTGAATGCTCGATTCTTGCTCGACACCTCGCTTGAGCGAATACCGTATTTTTCCAGATTTAGGGTTTTCTGCCGTCAGAGCATATAAAAGGGATTTTTCACCATATGACCGTACCTTTTGACTGGAGAACACTTTTGGGACAGAAAAACACAGCTAGAAGGATTCAAATCGTCTGTTTTGGAGAGGGAAGTCCATACATTGCACGTACGTTGGAATCATACACGAGCACAGATGGGAGAAAAGCATTGAAACATTTCCTTGAGTTTTTGAAGACGAGTTGCGGCTGCGAGGAGTATTTTTCAGCGTTTATTTTCTTCCAATATTCTTAGAACAATTATGGTGAATTCGTTTATGTTGAATTCCCTTTCTAGCATGAGCTAAATTTTATTTATTCTAGGAAAACGATATAACCTAGTTCTGAACTATGCTTGATTGTCTATGCTAATTTAAGGCAATTCTCTCTTTGTTTATCTGATTTATTCTGAGTTTATTGCTTCTAATTAACTGGCCATTGATTAGATGATATTTAATCTTGTGATTTCCTATCGAAAGAGGGAATCATAGGGTGGATCTTGAATATTTCAGCATAGGTAAGTATAGAGATCGAAAGACTTGTATGAACCTATGTAGTAATTAAACCATTGGTCTTATTGCTTTCTTGATTATTTAATTTGCATATTCTTGTGCGAATTGATAAACAAGAATAATTTCCAATTGACTATCGAAAGAGGCTTTTGGATGAATTAGAGATTTGCTAATAGACAAAAAGAATTAAATCAAATTAGTTGGATGAGTAAAGCATAGTGAAGAATTAGGTGAAATCGATTTCCTAGAAGTTTTCTTTCCCATTAATTTGATCTTCGAACATCAGTTTTATTTCCTTTGCGTATTTCTCTTTGAGTCGATTTTAATTTAAATTGCAACTACAAAAACCTTAGTGATTCCTCTAGATAAAATCGAGATTAGTATAATTTTAGTATTTAGCAAAAGTAAGGTACCAATCCCTGAGGACGATACTCTTCTTATCACTTTTTTATAAAACTACGATACTGTGCACTTGCAGTTTTGCACCGGTCACTAGCCATAAGGACAGAAATGTGCATGATGGGCTCAGAGGTCCTTGAGTGGGCTGACAACCTTGTTAAGTACCTTGACGTAGGCGACACTCCCAGAAAGGAAGAAAGAGGAGAGGAGGACAAGAGGGAAGGCGGCAAGGTTCATGCTTATCAATGGGGTTCTCTTGCAACTCCCTTACTCTAGTGTACCTCTCCATAAGAAGCACAATATTTTTAGCTGAAATACACGAAGGAATACGTGAAAATCATTTAGGTGGGAAGGCCCTAGCTAGGAAGGTTGTAAGAGCTGGGTACTATTGGCCCAACACACTGAGAGACGCCTAGGAATTTACAAAGAAATGTATCAAGTGCTAGACATATGCACCAGTTCCTCATGCCCTTGAGAAGAATTAACCTCCATGACTTCCCCCAATGGGAAGTGGATTTAATTGGACCTCTCCCACCTGGGAAGGTGGGTGTAAATTTCATGATTGTGGCCATTGACTACTTCACCAAATGCGTAGAAGTGGAGCCACAGGGGACCATAATAAGCAAAGCCGTAACAAAGTTCTTGTGGAAGAACATCATCCATTGATATGGCATTCCACAGAGTATAGTCTCATACAACGGATGCCAGTTTGACTCAGATCATTATTAGGAATGGTGCTCTAAACTAAAAATACAGGCCAAGTACTCCTCCCCAAGGCACCCACAAGAAAACGGGCAAGCAAAGGCGACAAACAAGGCATTGCTAGCAATTCTAAAGAAGAAATGTGTAGAAAAGAAAGGGGAATGTATGAAAGAGCTACCAGGAGTATTATGGGCTTATATAACCTTAGTGAAGACACCCACATGAGGGACCCCATTCACACTAGCATACTGGTGCGAGGTAGTACCTCTAGTAGAAATAGGTTGCCGAGCTTCTAAACTCTACATTTCTCAACGCCCCAAAACAACAAAGCTATGAAGGAGTACCTTAACCTTCTAGAAGAATAAAGGAAGGCGACAGAGGTTAGAATGCTACACAAGAAGAAGAAAGCTGAGCAATACTTCAACAAGAGAGTGAAACCCAAAACATTCAAGATAGGAGACTTGGTCCTAAAGGAAAGTGAACTCACCACCAAAGGAGGCAAGTTGGAACCCCCTTGGGAAGGACCATACGTGATAGTAGCTAACAACAGGCCAGGGTCCTACTGCGTAAAGGATAGCCAAGTCAAAGAGTTTCAACATCCCTAGAAAGCAGAGTATTTGAAGAAATTTTACCCGTGATGGCATTTTACTCTTTACTCTTACATCCTCTATTTTCTACAAGTTGTTTGTTTATCAATTATTGAAGCTCCGTCATTATCTCTACATGACTGCTAGTTTCTCTTATTATGAGTAAACTGCTCTTTCAAGCTCATTCTTGCCTAAAAAGGCTATGCTATTACTAGTTGGAACCCTTAAATGCCAATGACAAGCCTACATGTCTTGCGGTGCCATGAAAAAAGCAGAACCGTGGTTAGTAGACCATACCACCCTTAAACACCAATGACAAGCCCACACGACTCGTGGTGCCATGAAAAAAGGGCGTGGAGGTCAGTACCACCCATCTTAAACCCCAATGACTAGCCTACATGACTTGTAGTGCTAGAAAAAAGGGTGCAGAGGTCAATAGACAACTCCACCCTTAAACACCAGTGACGAGCCTAGATGACTGGTGATACCATGAAAAAATGGGCTTGGAGGTCAATAGACCACGCCACCCTTAAACACCATCGACGAGCCTACATGACTAGTGGTGCCATGAAAGTAGGTTGTAGAGGTTAGTAGACCACGCCACCCTTAAACACCAATAATGAGCCTACACAACTTGCGGTGCCATGAGAAAAGGGTGCAGAAGTTAGTAGGCCAAGCCACCCTTAAACACCAACACCAATCACAAGCCTACACGACTCGCAGTGCATTGAAAAAAGGGCATGGAGGTCAGTAGACCACGCCACCCTCAAACACCAATGATGAGTCTACATGACTCGTGGTGCCATAAAAAAAGGGTGCAAAGGTCAATTTTAACAACCCGTTCATTCTTTCTTTTTTGGTTATGAGCCTCGTTCTGCGTGCCAAACCTCAATGGCATTTTTTAAAGATACCAAGCAAATTTTTAAAGCAAGTCCAGTATTTTAAAGCTTATGAATATTTTAAATGTCCTGGAAATAATTATATGAGATATTTCCAGTGTTATCGGACTAAGCTTGTTTTTATAAATAACACAATTATAATATTTTTGAAGAGCTCCAAAAATATTATAATTGTGGAGAATTATTTAATTTAAATAATTTCAGTCATTTAAAAATATTATGAGATTTAAAATATGTTAAAAACTCTAAATTAATTTAAATGGTTTTATTCTCTTCAAATAATTAATAAGACTTCATCATTTTAATTAATAATGAAAGAATGTTATTTTATGAACTTTAGTTTATAACATAATATTGTATCTTAATTCCTCTCAAAGTTTTAAATTAAATCAGTATTTAAACTCACTGTTAGATTATTTTGAAGATCGCAAGATGAAGGGCCTGGATTAAATACCCAAGCCCCTAACTTTTTTTCCTTTCCTCTCTCTCTCTCTCTCTCTCTCTCTCTCTCTCTCTCTCTCTCTCTCTCTCTCTCTCTCTCTCTCTCTCTCTCTCTCTCTCTCTCTCTCTCTCTCTCTCCACTGACACCTCAAGCTCATGGGCTTCACCTCCATAGCCTCCTTTCCCCTGCAACTCTCTCTCTCTCTCTCCCCATTGCGCCACCTCACACATGCACGAAGCTTTCACACGAGTTTACCATCCTTGCACCGCAGTACATGGCCACCCATGCCACCACCACAACACCACCAACAGCCTCCCCTAACCACCAACAGCCTCCCCTAACCACCATGGCCTTCCCTAGCCATTCCCATGCCCAGCTGAAGTTCCCATCTCTCTCACTCTCCCACACTCTCTCACAGCCTCTCTTCCACCTTGCAGCCAGATCTACCACTGTGGACCACCATACAGCCACCACCTTGCCACCATAGCTCCTCAAGCCCTCCTTGGCCACCCATCAACCACCCAAGCCTCCCTCTCTATTTCCCTTAGTTGAGACCCACAGCCTAAGCTCCTTCACGAGTTGTCGTGCCTCCACTGTGTACCACCTCGGCACCACCATGAGGCCACTACTCTATGACCATAACCAAACCTTTCTCCGCTCAGATCCACACCTGTAGCCACCTCTAGTAGCCCAAAGCGCCACGTATGACTCTTCCGATGCCTTTGATCATGAAGGGCATCGAGCGACGCACCAATTATCTTGTTGATGGTATAACCCTCTATCCCTCGCTATTTATATTAAATGTTAGTTAATAGGTTGTGGACTGTGCTGTTAGTATTGTAGAGTTCGCTGCATAGTTGTGAAGTGAAGTGTGGCTGTGTAGTGAAATGTTGGGTGTAATTGTGTAGTGTTGTGGAATGTGCTGTGAAGTATGGGTGTGAGGTGTGCTATAATTGTGATGTGGTGTAGTGTTGTAAAGGGAGTACACATGGTGTGTGCTCCATGTTGTGTATCAACGCACCGTGTGATGTGCGTCGTGGTAAAATGCGATGTAGCAAAGGAAGTACATATGGTGCGTACTCCATGTTGTGTAGCGATGCACCGTATGGAATGTCCCAAAGAAAATGACGGTTGTGTAGTAAAGGAGTGCAGAGCATGTTGTGTAGCTCCGGGAACTGTGTAACAGTGTCCCAAAATAACTGTGATGAGGCTTGTAGTTCAAGGTGACAGATATCACCTTGAAGTTGACTTATGGCTTAGAGTATGTGTGAGGTGATGGGGTAGTGTAAGAGTAGTGCATCGGAAGCATGAAAAAGGTCATGATGTAACTCATGATTTGTCTTAAGCTACGTGACATGATGGAGATGTAATAGTGAATGGAGTCCTATCGTATTAAGTGTTGGGATGAACTTGAAAAAGAGGCTGGGAAGTAGGAAGGTCCTACTGACCGGGTTTGAGTAGAAGTTGGTATCCGAGTATGGAGCTTGTTTATATCATTGGACTGTAAGTTGATCTTAGGTGATAAAGGGTAAGGTACATGTATCTGGTGAGACACGTGTACAAGACAAATTTACCATACATAATGGGTAATCTGTCCTAAGCATGGTTGCATGATGTTTAAGCATTAGAGTTTGCTTAAAGTCATGTGGCATGTATGGATGGGAATGAGGTTTTAGTATGGGACAGGAAGCATAAAGTTAGTAATGTGTACATTGTCTAGGATTGGGATGCGTGACTTAGTTAGACTAAGTCATGCATCAAAATGTGGTTAATAGGAAAGTAAGACAAAGGTTTTAGTGTCTTAACCCTTAGGTGAAACATGGAGGTAGTGATGGTAAATGGACCCTGAAGGTTTTAGCATAATAAATAGCATGTAAGAAGCCAAGGATGGATGAAGAGTGTTCGTAGTTCTATTTCTAGTATAGTTACTTATGCATTAGATAGAGAATGATGTTGAGGTTATGCGTATGCATATAGGTTGCCATCTGACATGCACATGAATGGACTGCATGGAATGGGTATGGCATGGAGTCAAGGTAAGTATTATGGTCATACTCTTCTAGAGTTTTCTAAATAAACGAAAATGAAAATGAAATGCTTTTCCTTTACGATGCTTTACAAAACGACACGAAACTCATTTTATGAAAGAATGCTAAGTATAAGTTTTCAAGTATATGTAACGACCCTCCTTGGCAGCCCCTTTTTATGCACCCGAAGTATGTAAGTGTATGCATGTGAATGGATGCTATACGTAGTAAGTATTGGATTTGCACGAAAAGAAATGAAGAGAAATGTCAATGCTTATGTCTTAGGCTTTAAATAATGCGAAGAAAGTGTTTTAAAAAGCCTCTATGAAAGATAATGCTTTAAATGATGCCATGAAAGATGATGTTTAAGCCCATGCTTTTAAATGAATTTTAAGAATGAATGGACTGAAGGACTGAAAGAACTAAAAGGACTGAATGTTTAGTGTATGAAAAGACGTAATGGCCATGTAAATGAACGGATGATGTTATCAAATGACTCGACTGGGAAGATTGCAATGTTTGGTAAATAGTACTAGTAGTGCACCCAGTGCTTCACTCTAACTGAATGGATTCCTAACGCATGGCCACAGGCAAAATCAAGGTCCAAAAGACTGCTAACCCTCACACATGGGGTGTGACAATGTGTCATGGCCAATGAAAGTGATAAGAAAAAATGTAAGCATGTTAAGAATGAATGCCTATATGCTATGACTCTTTAAGAAATGAAGGCAACAAGGTGTGGGGAACTATCTACGAGAAGAAAATCCTTTTTAAAGGAAAACACCACCTAGCAACGTTTTAAAATGAATTGAATGTCTATGATATGTATGGAGTGATGAATGTATGACTGAAAACTTATGTTATTATATTTTAACCATATGAAGTAATGCTTATGAGTCATCAACTCATTTTAAATTTTATATGTGCCCTCCCAGGGGACAAGATGAGCATGACGCGTCAGGACAGACATGGCCCAAAGGGAAGAACATGAAAGCCTAGGCACAACGTTTTGTATGAGAGACCTTAATTTAAAATTTTAATTCTTTCTGCTGTAACCTTTTAAATTAAGAAACATGTTTTATTTACAAATATGGAGTCTCTTGTATCCTGGTATGGAAGGAAAAGAAATTTGAAAATGAATTGTAATTCCTGTCTATTTTCTCAAAATCATCTTAAAAGGGACACACAACAAGGATGGGCATTACATTGGTAAACCATGGAACCTTTAAATAACAATGACAAGCCTACACGACTCATGGTGCCATGAAAATAGAGCGTAGAGGTTAGTCGACCACACCGCCCTTAAACACCAATGACGAGCCTACACAACTTGCGGTTCCATGGAAAAAGGACGTAGTGGTTGATAGACCTCTGCAACCTTAAATAATCATTGTGCATAACACTAATGAAAAGGGATAATAGAAAACAAGGAAGAGAATACTACATCACCCCAACGCCCACCCAATGGTAAGAAAACAAAAGTTGAAGACAAGACAATTAATCATAAGGCATCCACTGGCTTGGTGGGGTTAATGCCTTTGGTTTACCTAGATGGCTTGAATTTGAGTTGCCCTCAAAAGGAAAATTACAGACCAAGTAGTACATATAAATCCAAATGATTATGTACATCTAACATATTTTTCCTTATGAATTACAAAAGTGCTATTACAAAAAAAAAAAAAAAGATTCAAGCAAGAGTTTCGGGAAAACGACAGGAGGTGGCGTCAGGTTTGAAAAGATCCAAATTGAATCATGTCAAGTCAGCCAAGGGATTGGTAAGTGGGTGGGACCTAAGCCTGAGTACACTAGCACCATAGTTGTAGGTGAACACACGATCTTTGGCTGCAAGGGTGAAAACCAATTAGGGGCGTAAGCGAGTGAGCTCTTCCAATGCGGCGGCATGTTCAGTTTTCTTCTTATTTAGGTGAGTGTCCTTCACCATGATAGCCAAATGCAGCTTCAATTGCTCCTCGTTAGAGTCTACTCGACTCTTTTTATACTGTTCATGTCACTACTACAATTCTACTAAGGAGCCATGAGCCTCAAAGAGGTCAACCTCAGCCAATCATCCTTTCTCCTATTAAGCCGCTAGCTCTTCCATAAGTCCCCGGTTATGGTCCTGAGAACTAGACAGCTCCTAGCAAATGAAGTCCAACATCCCTTGAGGGCTAGAAGATCAGAGATAAAGCAACCTCGCTTGAACTCGAAGTCCCTTTTAGTAAGGCAGAGTTGAGCCTTAATATAGTCCCACTTTGACTCAAGCAACCCTAAGGCAAAGTCGTCCCTAACCTTCACCTCTCTAGCACAATGAAGTTCATCATGAAGAGGGAAAACTTCATCTTTAAGGATTTCCATGTCGCCAGATAGAGAGTAGGCACAACCATCAGCTTGCTCCAACACTACTTCCATCTCCACCCTTTCAGTCTTCAACCTCTCAAACTCCTTCTTGGCGTAGAAGCCAAACTTATGCCTCTCTTGAACTTCCTCTCTAAATCAACTCGGTTTGTCATGATCCAAGCTACTAAGTCATCGATGTCCTACAAAAGGCAAACACCAAAATAGAATAACTAACAAGCTAACAAGCAAGTAAGGTAAAAAGAAAGTCACGAGCAATTAGGATTACCCCTGAAGAGAAAGTTCCTCAGCCGATCGTCCATCTTTATGGTGGCTTCATGCATAAGGATGAAGTTGGGTAGGTGCAATAAGAAGAAGGTCTAGAATATTGTGTAAGGGGTGACAAAATGGAAGCCTCAATTCATGTGTTAGAGCACACATAGTTAGGGCAACCTTATCACTAAAACCTTCTTCATCTACACAGCCAAGAGCAGGAATCTTTAGGAAAGCTGTATCTAGAATGCAAAAATCTTCCCACAGATTTTTTAGATCGCATGGCTGGAGAGAACTCCACCCATACCCCTCAAAGGTGGGAACATCTAGGACATGGGAAGATTGTATGTCAGTGAGACGAGAAGACATGCCATGTTCAGCCATTGAGAATTGGCAAAGAAGTAAGTTGAGAAATGAAGAAATCGCAAGAAATTATGAGAAGTTGCAAGAAATTGCAAGAAAGCAGCATAAGAGAAGAAAATATAAAGGGTAAGTGAATAAAAGGAAAAATGAGAGACGAGACTAGCGTGCAAAATAAATGGGGGAATATGAGGGGACGATGGCTTTAGCATTATGACCTGACAACATGATGCGACAGAAGGGGAATAGTTGTACGTTACCCAGTAACCGTCACCATGTCTTGATTCTTGAAATCCCATTTAGAATGTGAAAATGGTAGGATAAAACACTTAAGGGGCTAGTATGGTGGACCATCAAGTTCATCAAAAAGGTTAGCAGGGTAGTTAAAAAGCCCAGAGTCTAATTCAACTTGCAGATGGCTTGAGAAGTAAATGTACGACCTTGAAATAAATTGCCACAGTTGTAAGGATGCATTAGCTAATAATAAATTACATATGCCTATGAGTGAAGGGAATTAGCGGGATATAAAGAGGGTCTAATGGTGCCCCAGCCCAACTATAAATTATGATGATGGACATGGCCTAAACCAGAGGCTAAAGGCCAATGAAGGCTTGATATTCTGCTGACTAATAGAAAAGATAAACACTAATATGGCAAGCATATTACTCCTATTATTTGGGGGTAGGAAGCATGGCCAAGTATCTTCTGAAAGTATTCTATTCATGATGCTGATCCAATATTTATCTACGCCTACAAATATAGGTAACAGGTAACTCTGAGACTACTTTTGATCATATAGTTGAGTTATTATGCACCATTCTTTACCGTCTTAGACATCAAAGTGGTTGCATGCATCCAACACCATCAATGATTACATTCAATGATGAGACATATCCTTTACATAGTTGTTATGGATATTAACACAAGGGTTAGTGTTCTCATTGATGCAGAGTCTAAAAGATGGAAAGTTCCTTTGCTAAGAAATTGGTTTTCAAGCAGAGAAGTGGAAATGATTCAACAGATACCACACAGCTGCTCTAATTGGCCAAAAAAGTTAGTGTGGAGAGGCAATTTGAATGGAATATTTTCAGTGAAAAGTGCCTATCATATGCAAAAGGAGATGAATGAGAGAGGGAAAGGGCAAGGATCAAGTAGTGGCCTAGATCAAAAGGTGTGGTCACTCTTATGGAAGTTAAATGTGTCTAATGCTACAAAAATTTTTATATGGAGAGCCTGATTAGAATCTCCACCTACAAACTCAAATCATTTCAAGATGAGAGTATTAGATTCACTACTATGTTCTTTCTTCCAAATCAGGGAAGAGACAAGTATAAATGTTGATTTGGGATTGTCCATCAACAAAGAATGTTTGGTGCATGTGGTCAAAAAAGCTACATAAATCTGGATTATTAGCAGGGTGTTTTCTAAACTGGTTTGCTGCTATTATTGAACTATTTGAGCAGGAACAAGTGGAGGAAATTGTAACCATAGCCCAGAAGATCTAGTAGATAAGGAATAGCTTTCTATTTGAAGGGATTTTTCTCCATCCAACTAAAGTTATGGGTCAGGCACTAAAAATGAAAGTAGACTTTGAAGAAGCAAATAAAAAGGAGAGCAGCAGTGTCTTAGCCTTGAGCTCTAACAATACTAGTTGGGACCCACCACCTTAGGGGATCTATAAAGTTAACTAGGATTCAGCTTTTAGTAGGAAAGATGGTAATCAGAGATTATGAAGGATAGGTGATTGATACAAAAAGGATGAAGATTAAGTATGCTCAAGATTCTCATATGGCTGGATTCTTTTGAGCCTATCAAGTAGTGTGCTTTAGAGATTGGAATTAGAAAGGTAATTCTGAAAGGTAATGCTTTGAGTGTTGTCAACCATATTAATCAAAACTTGGATTCATGTCATTATTCAAGGGCTATTAATTACGACACCAAAATTGTTCTTGCATAGTTCGAGTAGTAGAAAGCAGTTTATATTAGAAGAGGGTCAAATGAGGTGGCAGATGTCCTAGCTAAGAGTGCTTTAGGAATATTTGAAGACATTTTTGAGTTAGAGATTGTCTCTCTTGTATTCTTTCCCTCATTTGAGGTGTTTTTAATCAATGAAGGTTCTGTCTTCTTTTTTTTTTTTTTTTTTTTTAAAAAAAAAACGTTATGTTTGAATTTCACTTTTGTACATTCGAATGTTAAATGGATACGTTTGAATTTTTATAAAAACAAAAAATTGGTGAGAACTTTCCTGCATTAATTCTATGGCATACACGGAGACCTAAATTCATTTACATTATCACGTTAACTGTCTTACGTTCGAATGTCAATTTTCTACCTTTGAATGTGAAATGGGTATGTTCAAACATTATTAAAAAAAATGGTGGAACCTTTCCTTTGTAAATTCTATGGCATACACGAGGATATAATTTCATGTACATTCGCATGTCAACCATGTTACTTTTGAACGTTATCTATGTGAACAGACTTGGCCGGACACCTAGCAAGATTGGAAAATTTTACAGAACGTTCGAACGTTTACTATTAGCATTCGAACATTGTGGCACTTGATGCAATGACTTTGCATTTAAAAAGTCACTACAATAAGTGAGTTTACTAAACAGAACATAGTCATTTTGTTTATTTCAACCTATTGTAGTGACAAAAGTTACCGCAGTAGGTCTAAAATTTAAAAAAAATAATAATAATGACGTTGGTCTGGGGTGTGTTTAAGAAATGGGGAATAAGTGTTATTCCCCCCCACCAACGGGGAGAGAGAGAGAGAGAGAGAGAGAGAGGTGGGTTTGTGTAGATTTTTTTTTTTTTTATTAATTTATTATGTTTGTCTTTGAACTAGTTGGAGGTTGTTTCTTTGTTGTGAGATGAAAAAAGTTTGTGGTTTTAGTTAGGTATATTTCTAAACTTTATTGTGTGATTATATTGTGATTTTTGTGTTTATATTGTGATTTGTTGGAGTATTGGATTAAATTTTTTGATTATATTGTTGGATTATATTGTGAGTTCTTGGATTTTATATTTTTCTGATTATATTTTTGTTCACTTGAGCACGTGGGATTTGTAAATATATTGCGATTTGTGGGATTTCTTAAATTTAGTTTCCAAGCAATGGAGAAAAATAAGATAAATAAGCTTTGTAATTGCTACTTGAAATTGCCAAAATAATTGAAGTTAGAAATTGAAAATAAATTGTATAGACATATTGTTTTATGTATTTTTTTTTAACATGAGGGAACTTAAGAATAAAATTTTATTTAAAACATATACAACAATAATCTATAATAAGATTAAAGCAAATAACTAGTTAATAATATGCACTAAGATTAAAACAAATAACTAGTTAATAATATATACTAATAATAAAACATATAAATAATTAATAATCTATAGTAAGATTTAAACAAATAAATAATTAATAATCTATAATAAGATAAAAACAAATAACTAGTTAATAATATATAATAAGATTAAAACAAACAAAACAAAAATAATTTATACTAACATTAAAAAAAATTAAAGAATTAATAATATTGTGATTTGTGAGGAGATATTGTGATTGGCATGTGTGTGACTTTTGCGATTATATTGTGATTTGTGGTATTATATTGTTATTAGCTCTAATTTTCACTTGAGCATGTAAAGAAAGCAAAATTAAATGACATAAATTATTTTTTTCATGGCACAATTACTAAGATTTTGAATAAGAATAACATACTAAGATTAAAACAAATAACTAATTAATAATCTATACTAATACTTTGGAACAAATAAGTAATTAATAATATATACTAAGAGGAAAACCATATATTTAGACATTAATATAAGTAATTAATAGTATATACTAGGTAATTAAGGGTTTCGAAGAAGTTTAGTATATTTATAAACTATTTAAATATAAATAAATAACCTTATTTATTTGGAATCAAATACACATTAAACACACTTTACATATCTAATTTAAATCTACATCTTAGATTGATAAGTAATTATGTCTAATTTAATTAATGATAACTTTAAAATTCTAGGAAATTGTAACAATAACAAATGACCAACTTCACATACCATACTTAGGACAAAGCATACTAAACTTATTTGGAAGCCTTGGATAAGACCCAACAATGGTTTCTTTACTGAGGCATTTTGAGGAAGTTTAATATGAATATACATTACTTATATGTTACAGCTTGCATGTCTATAATATATGTTATTGATTGAGTTGAAATATTGTATATTTTAGCTATTTAAAACCAATGTATTTTAAATTCATCATGACATTATTATTGGTTTTAAATAGAAAAATGGTTAAAATGAATAAATCAAAGTTGTGATTTTAATTGATTAAAAGCATGAATTTCTGCTTGAATTCTACCAACTATTGATTACTGTGTATTCTAGTCCATAATTTTTCTTGCTTTCCATTATCATTTGCATTTATACCATTGTTTTTCTTGTTCTTCATGTTCATAAAGTTTCTTGAGCTATCTTTCCATCTTTTGGGTTCAATTCATGAGCCTCAAAAGATAGAAGCACTTCTTGCCATCTTTGAATGGAAGTTGCTCAAGCTAATTTTTCATTTGTGTTATTTTGTTGTTAAGTGTTTTTTTTTTTTTTTTTTAATCTCCATCTCCATTTTTCATGCATACCATGGTTAATTATGTTCATGCCTTGTTCATACTTTGTCTTAAGCTTTCCCACCATTTAAACAATCCCAACTCCATCTAACCTCATACACGGCTACACCAATCACCCCACAAATCCACCAACTCATTTCCAACCCACCTAAATTATACATTAATTGGGAGGCTGCTTGTTTGGCTTAACTTACATCGATTGGTGCAGCTAAATTAGTGTGAGGAACATGTGATGGATTGGTGCAATTAAAGGATGCTGCTGTCCACCGAAATGAAGGAAGAAGTTGGTGCAATCAAAGGCTGCTGCTGTCCACCGAAATGAGAAGAAAATATAGAGAAACATGTGCTGAAATTAAAGTGCATGATGTGCTGATTTTTCTGGGGTTGAAAGCTGGAATAATTTAATTGGTTGGGATTTGTTTTGGTTGATTGTAAATGGAAGTAGTCGGCTATTTGTGAAATCATTGAGGAGAGTCGGCTGCTTATGATATGAAAAGTCAGTGCATGATTAAGTGGGGGATAGAGAGGAGTTGAGATCGGTTGAAGAGAGGGAGAGAGAGACGTGTGGGGAGTGAGAATTGAGTAAAAGGTGCAGGCGAGATTGAGTGAAAGAATTTTCTATCGATGGGTGTTTGTATTTTGCTGAAATATAAAGTTGGTGAGAGGCATTCTTCAAGTCAAAGGGCAATTTCCAGAAATAGAGAGAGACGTGTGAATGAAGTATTGTGTGCTGAAATTGAAAACAAAAAGATTGAAGAAGTCGGCTGGGAGGCAATGAAGAAACCGTGTAGAAGTTAGGCATGAAGTTAGTCAAGAAGTTAGGCAAGAAGTTAGGCATGAAGACTTGGTTGTTTGATTTGAATTAATAAACCAATTGAATAAAATAAGAGAGGAGGAATGCAATGCAAGACACGGCAATTAAAGAGGAATGCAAGTGGCCGAAATTGAGGTGTGAATGCAAGAATGAAGTGTGAAACCAATTGAGGTGTGAATGCAAATTGAAGTGTGAATGCAAGATTGAAGTGTGAAACCAATTGAATGAGAGATGAACTAGCCAAGATGTTCGGCTATAAAATGGGTGCAGTCCGAAGCTTACAAAGAGAACAACTAGGACAACTCAAACTTAGACAAACACAACTCAACACACACAATTTTCTGCTATGTACTTGAAAGAATTAGCTCCTTTTTGTTTTAAGAAATTTTGTTTCTCCTTTTAGTTTCAAAGCTTTGTTGTTTTAGCATTTTTATTAAGTGTATTAAGATTTGTTCTAGACTTTTATTTCATTAAGAGTAATACCTTAATATTAAGTGTGCTAGTTTGTTTCATTACTAGTTTATTTCATGTAACAAAAAGAAATTGTTTTAGAAGTTTTTAATCAAGTGTGCTATTTTGTTTCATAAAGAATTGTTTTAGAAGTTCTAATTAATTGTGTTACCTTAATTTATTGCAAGAAAGGTTTGGTTTTAAGCTTTTGTTTTTGTTTTTGATTTTTCTGAACATCATACGTGGAGAGCAGAGGAATTGTTATAGAGTTTTTATTAAAGGTTTAGAGATTAATTTTCAAGAGTGATACGTGAGAAATTGTTCCTTTTTGTTTCGAATTTCAATTGAATAGTGAAAGGAAGTTTTCGTTTAGACTTTTCGTTCCCTATTTTATTTAACTTCAGTTTAAAGTTTATAGAATACTTTCGAGTTTCTGTTTACTTATTTCATGTTATTTATTTTTCTTACTTCTTTAAGTTTTCATTTAATAGTGATTACAACTGTTATGTGTTATTTTGAGAATTCGTGATTTAATTACAAAGATGAATTCTAGAATTTTGGTTTTGGGCATTTTAAATTTTCCGTTCATGTTTTGTCAATTACTTTCTAATTTAGTTTAATGCTTAATTTAGTTTTATTAATTTCTGAGTTTAATTTATTAGTCCTTTACAGTCCAATCCAACAAACAAAAAAAATCAAAAGACATGAATCTAGTCCATGACTAGTACCCTTTTCCATCCATTGCATATACCATCATTTTATTTTCTCTTTGTGAAGTTTTTCACAATTTTTCAACGAGTTTAATTTTAAGCAACTTTCCCTGAGGAGACGATCTAGGAATTTATTCCTAATTATTACACGACATCCTCCTGCACTTCGGATAGCATTAGTGCTACTCATTTTTGAGTGAGTCAGTTATATGTAATAACTTTTATGTGTGACATTGCATGAATAACCTTAAAGCCGTTTGGAAATTATTGTAAACTAATTCCTGAATTGTCCAGTGTGGACAGTTTGGGGTTATATTATCTATATTGCACATTTTTATTACTCTTTCTTTACACTTTCAGGATGAAATTCAGTGTCTTCTTCATTTGTTCTTTGGGTATATTGTTTGCAGGGTGACAATCCCTCTTTGCGACCATGTAAACTTGGAGAACTATGGGGAGGTGCGGCCAAAATTTCTACTGATATGTAGAGTATAAGAGTGATGAAATATATGCAATATGGATGATATAATCTCGAATGGAATAGGACCAACTACCTTTTTCTAAAGAAGATGTGGAATTGAATTGGAGCATGTGATGCAAGTGAAGTTAGTTGCATTATACTAATCAATAATATTTTTTAAAAATAGACAAAAGTTGGATGCATCTTGGCGATAGACTTGGAAAAGACTACTTTTTGTATGCACACGGAGTGAAAAACTTTATTGATTTTGCTTGGGCATCTGCCAATAGTTGAGGTTACATAAAGTGTCAATGTTGAGGGTGCAAAAATTTGTGCTATGGGATTGGATGAAGTAGAAAGTCATATATTTATGAATGATATGGATTTGGAATATACTCAATGGGTATTGCACGGTGAGCCTTATGAACAATCTGCTGATATTACCTTTGACTCTAACATTGAAATGAAGCACTTGAATAAAGATAATGAGCAGGATGATGATAGTGAATTGGATGAGATGGAGGAGATGTTGGGTGACATTGCAGCTGAGATGTTTATAGATGAAAGTGATGATGATGCCTCAAGTGGCAGAGGGACTGAGTTAGAGAATTTCCCTAAAATGTGGGAAGATACAAAGCTTGAGCTTTATCCTCACTATACAAAACATAGCAAAATATTGTTTATTGTGCTGTTACTACACATTAAGTCGTGTGGGATGTCAACAAAAGTAGTCAACATGGTATTGGACTTATTTAATGAGTTGCTCCTTAAAGCTTCTACATTGCCAAAAAATTCTTATGAAGCGAAACAATTGAGAAAGGGGCTTCAATACAAGCCAATACATACATGTAGGAATGATTGGGTGATGTTTTGGTAGGAGAATGAGGAAACAAAGTTGTCCCATATGTGGAAAGTCGAGATGAAAGGGTAAAAAAAATTTTCTGGTGAAATTTTGTGTTATTTTTTGCTTAAGACAGGATTGTAAAGAATTTATGTGTAGCAAAATAGCTCAAGATACAAGGTGGCACGAGGAGGAACATGTCAGGGATGACAGATATATGAGGCACCCACCTAACTCAATTGCATGGCAAAATTTTGATAATAAATACCTAAATTTTGGTAATGAACCTCTTAATGTACATTTAGAACTAACAACAGATGGATTCAATCCGTCTTTTAATATGAATACAAGTTATAGCATGTGGCCTATACAAGTTAACTTTGCTTATCCCTAGCCCAAGATCACTTGGGAATGATATTGACATATTCATGCGACTGTTAATTGAAGAGTTGAAATATCTATGGGAAAATGCCATCCGAACTTTTAATGCATACACGTCGACATCTTTTCAGATGCATGCTGCAGTATTATAGATGATAACTGATTTTCCAGCATATGGCAATCTTTCACGTTGGAGTACTTAAGGGAAGTTGGTGTGTCCCAAGTGTAATAAGGAGACTGCAAGTGAGTGGCTAAAATATTCGTAGAAGATGTGTTTCATGGGCCATCAACAATATTTGTCAGCAAATCATGAATGGCAAAGGGAAGGTGCTAAATTTGATGGGATAGAATTGCACCAAAGAAGTTGTCTGGGGATGATATAGTTGAACAATTGATAGAACTTGGCAGAAAAATTTTTGGCAAATGATGGGGAAAGAAGAAGGGAAAACAAGGCACAATGGAATTGAATTGGCAAAACAAAGTATTTTTATTTTTTACATGCCATATTGGTCATCATGCATGTTGTGACATAGTTTGGATGTAATGGATATAGAGAAGAATATTTGTGATAATATATTAGGGAAATTGATGAGCATTAACAAGAAAATGAAGAACACGATTAAAATGAAGAAAGATCTTGAGAGAATGTGAATTGAACATAATCTTCATTTGCAGGTGGAAGACAATAGAGTGCTTCTGCCGCATGCTTATTTTACAATGATAAGGGTTGAGAGGATGGACTTTTGCAAATAGTTGTAAGGTGTGAAGTTACCAGACGGTAATGTACCAAATATCAATAGATGTGTGAGCCCTAATGAATGGAAAATAAGTGGATTGAAAAGTTATGATTATCACTTATTTTTGCAAAAATTGTTACCGATAGGAATTCTTGGGAAGCTGACTTCTAATGTACGTGTCACAATAACTGAACTATGCATGTTTTTCAAGGATTTTTGCTGTCAAGTAGTAAATTGAGATGTGTTGCAGAAGATGGAAGACGACATTGCAATAATACTATGTAAATTTAAGCAAATCTTTCCAATATCATTTTTTGACTTAATGGTCCATTTAGCAATCCATTTTACCTTGAGAGGCACTGTTAGGTGGATTGGTGCAATTTCATTAGATGTATCCAGTTGAGAGATATTTGGGTAGACTAAAGTGCACTATTGGAAATAAATCTCGAGCAGAGGGGTCAATAGCAGAGGCTTATATACACAATGAATAGTTGACATTTTGCTCTCTATATCTTCGTGGGGTTGAGACAAGTATATACTTGACTCACCTTCAATATAGTATATTAATAAGAATTATTCTAATTCTTATTAGTATACTATATTGAAGGTGAGTCAAGTATTCTATTTTTTTAACTTCTATATAGTGAGCACATGGACAAACTTACTACAGAAGATGTAGAGGATATAAAGGTGAGCAAAGAAGAAGAATTTCCAAAATAGTTTGAACAAAGCGTATGCATTTAAATGTCCTGTATAGTGGAATATTTGATAACCATTTTTATTTATAGTAACTTTGAATAATTTTATTACTATTTCACTTTTTAGATTTTTTAATGTGCTCACGATCCAAAATTAGTTTATGTGTAATTGCATGCATTGACCCGTGGTCCTTCAAACAGAGCACTTTGATACACTACATGCACAGTTTGAGGTTATAAGTTTCATACTATGGACCATGAATGTAATTGGAAGATGCAAAACCATGGTGTCTTGGTCGAAGGAACTCATGGAACAAAGGATAATGACTACTATGGAGTCATACGTGACCTTATCGGACTTAAATACCTGGGTGAGTGTGATACTTCTTATTTTTGTATATTTTAATTGAGGGATTATTGTATTTAATATAATTATTGATTTTCTTGTTTTAAATTTAAGGTGGTTCTCATTGTATTATTTTGTAATTCCTAAGTTGTATTATTTATTTTGATGTGCTTTCTTAATATAAATTATTGTTTTGTATTTAAATTGCTCTTTACTTTAAATTATTTTATTGTTAGGCTTAATCATTTTATTTTATTAATATTTAGTTGTAGTGTTTTTATTTGTCTTTAATTTATTTTATTGTGCCTTTTTTCTTTGTTGGACTCTTCATTTCAGTTTGGGCTTATTTTGTGGGTGTTGATTTTCGATTTTGGGCCTAGCCCTCTCTCCCTCTCCATGCGATGTCGTTTTGGCCTTTAAGCCCTTAGGGCTTCATCTTTTCCTTCTTCCTCTGTTGCATCGTTCACCCCTCTCTGTGACACCCCCAAATCCCCACGCACGAACACGGAGAAATCGAGACATCCGGATGATGACATCACGGGTCATCACCCTATCGACGTGTGCCAAGTGTGTGTATAAGCGACGAATGTGCACGAGAAATACGTAGCGAAAAGCAAAGTCAATAACTAAGTACCAGAATTTTTCTTGTTTAATACAAAGCTGTTCAAACATACATAAATAAATATTACAAAACACAAACATAATATCAAAGCCAAAAAGAAAACATAAACTCCACTCAGAACTCTGGCGGAGCCACATCCTCGGGCTCAGCCTCCTCCTCTTCCTCGAACTCTGCACCAAAATCTACGGAATCAAAAATGGTGCCGCAGGTAAGTAAACTCCAAACACCACTAGATAAAAACATATAAAACTCAAACAATATGCATGAAAGAAAAACCAATGCACATGCGCCATAAAACCATAATTTTTCCATGCATGCCAAAAAAACCATTTGGCCCACAAAAACATATCCTTAAAACCAAGCCTCGCCATTATCCCAGATAAAGGTCCAAACCACCATTTTTCTAGAAAATGGATCAAAAGTCTCAGTACATCCTCGCCATTATTCCAGATAATGGCCCAAACCACCATTTTCCCAGAAAATGGATCAGAAGTCTCAAAACCAAACCTCTCCATTTTCCAGAAAATGGCCCGCATCCGAAAACCATAAAAACAATCCGGTTATGCATGCATCATGATCTCCCCTAGGGATCATCCGCACACCCTGGCTATGTGCCACACCGCAGGTAACGACTACGCATGTGACACCTAAACGAGTGATGCCCAGACTCGCGCCCTGCGTGTACCTGGCCAGGCCATCCTCTAGTCCCCGCCACTCTAGGGACCACGGAGTCGACACGACAGCGTTACTGTATCGTGCGATCCGGTCATCGCCCTGCAACAACCCAGGGGATGTTACTCAGTATTATCCACTCCCGAGTGACCAGAGAAGCTCCACCGAGATAATAACCCATCCCGGCTTGGGCTCGTGAGACACACGCACCCAAAAACCCTTTATGCCAATAAAACGGGATTTTCTCGATTAAAATAAAATGCATAAATACACAATATGCAACTCACGCCTCATGGCTAAAAAAAAACAAGCAATCACAAACAATCAGAACCAAGCACTCCGTCCTCAATCCATTCGACCCCCGAATTCCTCGGACTTAGTCCGGAATCAGCCAACCAACAACAAACAATTTATTGAATGAGCAAAATATATTTAAATCTAAAAGTAGGGTTTGGAAAATACTTACAGCGCTATATGGTATTTTTAGAAAGCTTACGGCGTTGCAAATGGCCGAAAGAAAGCAACGTAACAGTGAAATTTCACTGTGGTCGTGGGTTGTAAAATACCCACTTTTGAACGGGGACAAACCAAGGCTCGGGATTAATGGGGAATGGTCTAAGGATGTTTATGAAGCTAGTGGAAGTGGAGTTTGGCCATGGGTGGCGGCGGAAACAGCAGAGGAAGGGCCGAAATGCCCAAAACGGAAACTAGCTCGTGGGAGCTGTTCCGGTGCCTGTTAGAGGCCGGAAATGGATGGGTTAGGACGGCAAGGAGTCGGTGATGAAGTGGTGAAGAGGTGGTGGCCAGAGGTGGAGCGACGGCGGCAGATCGAAGCAAAAACCGTATGGCTTGATGGGCTTTTTTCGACTAAACGACGGCTCCGTTGGTGGTGAAATTTTGTGTGGTGGTTCACCGGAGGGAGGGGAAGAAAATGGCGGGGGCGGTGTGGGCCACGTCGGCCGGCAGCGGTGGTGTTGGGAGGTTGAACGTGGACGGCGTGAGGGAGAGGAGAGAGAGAGAGATGGACGGGGGGGGATCGCACGGGAGGGGAGGGAAAAAGGAAGAGAAAAAGAAAAAGAAAAAAAGAAAAAAGAAAGAAAAGAGAAAAAAGAGAAAAAAGGAAAAAAGGAAAAGAAAAGATGGAGGGAAGAAATGAGATCCAATCCTCATTCCAGAAAACAAAACAGATTCGCCGAAAATGAGATTAAAAGCCGTAAAATGAATAAATAAATTAAACACCGCATCAAATAAATAAAAACCAATTTAAAATGCAGTAATTTAAAATAAATAAATCAATATATTAATTAAATTAAAAACAACCCTTTAGTGAAAATACATGTAAAAGCGGGTCGTCACACTCTCCTTTCTTCTGCTAGTTTTACTTTTTTCTCATCTTCCAATTGCTGAAACTGTGCACAACCAGCATCCTCCATGCACAGCAGCCTCCATCTTCTTTCTTCTTCTTGTCCTTTGTGGTGCCAAAATTTGATTACGCCGAAAGAATAATGTGGTAGTTGTAGCACAGTTTTGGGGTATTAATTCCACAAAGAGATAAATTAAAAGAATAGCAGAATGAACAAAGAAACTAAAGAAAAATATCAAATGATTAATGGAGAACAAAGATTAATTTTAAATGCAAATTAAAGTGAAGCAAAGTGACTAACGAAAAAAGTAATCAAATTTGATGAACAGTAAAGATTTGGAAATCTCTTGCACAAATCTAGTATTTTAATTATTCTTACTTCATTGAATAACTCAATTGAGAACTCAATTTCTAAAATTCCCAATCGGAAGGTATAAAATTATAAACCAAAATTAAACCAAATATAATCTTTTGAAAAATCATTCACCACTTTTTAAATACATAAATTATTATCACCATTGAGAAAATCCAACAATGAAAATATACTCAATGAGTGATATGGCAACAAAGAACTAAATCAATATAGATAAATAATTAATCTAAACATAATCAAAGAACTAATCTACTCAATAAAAAAAGCATGACTGGATCCATAAATATAATATATTCTATGATTATTCGGAGAATAAAACATCAACAATGAATTAAGAATGATAAAATCAAATACATAAATTAAAAATAAACTAAAAATACCATCTAATGTGCAATTTCATCCCTAGCCATACTTGAGAATTTAGTTACCCATAAATATAATAGACAATAAAAATCTCAAGAGAAAACTGAAGTGAACGGCAGCCATTTAGAGATTAATTCAATATTAGATTGATCAACCTCTATCCTCCTAGAAGAAATAATAAGTCCTAAGACAATACCTGAATATATCATAAAGTGTCATTTTTTTCAATTCAAAACCAATTCCTTCTCCTCAAAACGACTCAACACTCTCTCTAGATTCAATAAGCATGCATCAAAAGAAGATCCAAAGACGGTCAAGTCATCCATAAAAACTTCCATGCAATTTTCAACAATACCACTAAAAATGCTCATCATGCAACATTGAAAAGTAGCAGTTACATTATACAATCCAAATGGCATTCTACAAAAAGCATAAGTACCAAAAGGACAAATAAAAGTGGTTTTATCCTGGTCTTCTAATGCAATTTCAATTTGATAATAACCAGAATAACCATCCAACAAACAATAGAAAGGATGGCCAGCCATACGGTCAAGAATTTGATCAATAAAAGGGAGAGGAAAATGGTCTTTTTGGGTGGCAGCATTCAATTTTCTAAAATCAATGCATATCCGCTACCCAGTCAAAAGTTTTGTAGGGACTAACTCTCCCAGGTCATTCTTCACCACAGTAACACCTGACTTTTTAGGAACAAACTATGTAAGACTTACCCATTTACTATCAACAATAGCATATATGATTCCTGCATCTAATAATTTCAACACTTCATTCTTCACCACTTCTTTCATAGTGGGATTAAGCACACACTAGGGGTCTCGACGAGGGCTAGTTCTTTCCTCCAAATTAATTATATGAGAATAGGGCAGGGGACTAACACCTTTTATATCAGCAATGCTGCAACCTAAGGCTGACGTATGCTCACTTAGGGCTCGAATTAATTTCTCACCTTGAGACTCAGACAATTCAAATGAGATAATAACTAGAAAAGTATCACCTGGACTAAGGAAAGCATGCTTTAAATGCTTAGGCAGAGGCTTTAATTCAACTTTGGGTACTTCCACACTTGGAGGAATTTGTTTTTCACTTTTTCTCAGGCAACTCCTCAAACTTCGGTTGCCATGCCCAAGTGTCATAATCTTGAGTTCTATAAAAAATACCACAAATATCAACTATATCAGATGGATCACTAATAGAATCAAACTCAAAATTAACAAGAAAATATTCAGGGAATCAAAATCATGAGCTATAGGAACTCCTCTATCCATGAGTGAGTCAATCATGTATGTCTGGTGGCTCTCATCATCATCTTCTAACTGGTTTGCAATATGGAAGATATTCACCTTGAGAGTCATGTTTCCAAAAGACAACTTCATGAACCCATTCCTAAAATTAATAAGAGTATTAGCAGTGGCAAGAAAAGGCCTACCCAAAATCAAAGGAATTTTAAAAGCAGTATCAACAACAGAGCTACTGTCAAGGATTAAGAAATTAACAGAATAATAAAATTTTTCAATTTGAATTAGAATATCCTCTACCACAACTCGGGGTACTTTGACTAACAGTTAGCTGATTGCAATACCACAGTGGTTGGTTTGATTTCTCCCAACCCCAATTGCAAATAAATAGAATATGGCATTACATTCACACTAGCTCCTAAATCTAGCAAAGCTTGCTGAAACTCATGATTTCCAATGCTACATGCAACGGTTAGACAACTAGGATCCTTGTACTTGGGAGGAATCCACTGTTCAATTAGAGCACTAACTTGCTCTATCAAGAATGATGTCTTCTTCACATGGTGCTTCCTATTAACTATACACAAATCCTTGAGAACTTTTGCATAAGTAGGAACTTGTTTAATCACATGCAAAAGAGGAAGATTGATTTTTACCTACCTTAGATTCTCTAGGATTTCATTGTTAGGATCTAGAGTTCGCTTGCTTGATTTTAAAACTTGAGGGAATGTTACCTTAACAGGACTATTTGTGACCTTAGGTTCCTTGGGCACCTCGACATCACTACTATCTTGATTCTTTTCCACATCCTCTGATTTATTCATTGTTGGGATGTGTAATGACTTATCACTTCGTGCCACAATGACATTTACATCCTTCAAATTCTCTTGCACCATGTGTTGACCATGGGGTGCGGATTGAATTTGAGAAGGATACTTACCTCGCTCATTCACACTTAAGGAGCTCATCAATTTGGACATATGACTCTTTATCTCATTGTTTTCTTCAACAATCTATGTAATCAAAGATTCAAACTTTTGGTTAGTCTTACCCCGTGCCTCAATAAAAGCATGCAAAGTGTCTTCTAAAGGATGCCTAGAAGATAAATGTGCATGATATGGTGTAGGATATGATCTAAGGGGTTGTGTAGGTGGCTGGTTTTTAGACTTCCAGCTAAAATTGGGGTGATTGCGCCACCCCAGATGATAGGTATCAAAGAAAGGTGTAAAAATTTTATTGTACATTACATTGTTCCTCATACATCCCTCTCATCTTTGCAAATGTGGGACACTCTTGGGCGAGGTGCCACACACAAAAGATTCTGTATGATTAGCTATGTGTGTTGGCTTTAAGTCCTTAGTCTTTAACACCTCTAGCAACCTAGTGAGCATATCAACTTTAGCCTTTAGGTTATCCTCTTCCCTGAGATGGTAAATTCCACCACCATTTGGGTTTCCTATAGGTAGTGACCTATTTGTGCTCTTAGTAGCACTAGATCCAGTCTAAGTGTGAGCTTTTTCAGCAAGCTCATTGAGGTATTCTATGGCCTCATCAGAATCTTTTTGTAAGAACTTACCATTACACATCATCTCTACAAATTGACGCTCTCTAGGTGTAAGTCCCTCATAAGAATAGCTCAGTAAGTGCCAATTTTCATACCCATGGTGAGGACACATACTGAACAACTCCTTAAATATCTCCCAAGACTAATACAAAGTCTCATTTTCCTTTTGTGCAAAGGTGGTGATTTGTCTTTTTAAAGCATTGGTCTTATGTTGGGGAAAATATTTATTAAAGAAGACATGAGTTTTCTCATTCCATGACCCAATAGATCGTGTATAGTGTGACGCCCCCAAATCTCCACGCACGGACACGGGTCACCACCCTATCGACGAGTGCCAAGTGTGTGTATAAGCAACAAATGTGCACGAAGAAACACGCAGCGGATAGCAAAGTCTCATAACTAAGTACCAGAATTTTTAATAATTTAATACAAAGCTGTTCAAAACATACATAATAAAATATTACAAACTATAAATATTATTCAAATCCAACAACAAGGCATTAACTTCCACTTAATACTCCTGCGGAACCGCATCCTCGGGCTCAGCCTCCTCCTCCCCTTCCTTGATCTTTGCATCCAAAATCTACGGTACCAAAAATGGTGCCGCAGGTAAGTAAAATCTAAACACCACTAGATAAAAACATATTAAAACTCAAACAATATGCGTAAAAGAATGCAATGCACATGTCCCATAAAACCATATTTTTCCACGCACGCCAAAAGTCCCATTTGGCCCCAAATACACATTACTTTCCAACTTACGCCAAAAGTCTCCTTTGGCCCATATCCAACTCAATCCATTAACCAATTAATCCATATGCACCATGACCTCCCCTAGGGGTCATCCGCACACCTTGGCTCCTTTGCCACACCGCGGGTAACGACTACGCATATGACACCTAAACGAGCGATGCCCAGTTTCGCGCCCCTCACGTTCGTAGCCAAGCATCCTCTAGCCCTCGCCAGCGAAGGGCCGCGAAGTGCGTGCATAGAGCATTACCATCCCGCCCGCTCCCGTTGTCGCCCAGAGACAACTCAGGGGAAATCACTCAGTATATTACGATCCCGAGTGAACAGAGGAGCTCCACCGGGATAATACCCCATCCCGGCTTGGGGTCGTGATACACACGCACCCGAAAATCCATTTACGCCAATAAAACAAGATTTTTCTCAAATAAATAAAATGCACGTGCATGCACCATGTAAATGCAACCTCAATGCACAAAACAACCAACCAAGCACAAACAGCCAAACCAATCAACTCCGTCCTCAATCCATCTGACCCCCGAACTCCTCGGACTCAGTCCGGAATCAACCAACCAGCAGATAAATAATTATTGTAAGAGCATAATATATTTAAATCTAAAAGTAGAGTTTGGAAAATACTTACAACACTATAGAGTATTTTTTGAAAGCTCGCGGCGTTGCAAACGGTGGAGGAAAAGCAACGTAACAGTGTATTTTACACTGTGGCCGTGGGTAATAAATTATCCACTTTCGAACGGGGATAAACCAAGACACAAAATTGATAGGGAATGGTATAGGGATGATTATGGAGCTAACGGAAGAGAGAGTTGGCTGCGGGTACGGCGACGGATCGGACACTTGAAGCTAATTTCGGCCTTGGAGAGTGAGGGAGAGTGAGGGCTATACGTAACTCCGTTGGCTATGAAATTTCTTGGAGAAGGTCATGGTGATGAGAGGAACAAGATGGTGGTGGTGAAACACCATGGGTGGCTATGTACGGCGGCGTACGGTGGTGAAACCGAAACTCTAGATATGGAGACCCATAGGAGAAAAGAGAGAGTTAGGGGAAAAGAAAGACATGGGGAGGAAGCCCTTGATGTGGTGAATCCATTAGTGATGCTTGGTGGCTAATTTGGCCGTGTATGGTGGCTCAAAGAGGAGAAAAAAGCTAGAAGACCCATTTGTTTGGAGGAGAAAGGAGAGATTGGGTGGCCGGCGTAGCACACCACCAGTGCAGTAGGGCTCGCTGGTGAGGGAGGGACATGTCGGAGGTGGAGGTGGGTCACGGCGGCTGGAGGTGGCGCCGGCTGCATTGGCTAAAGGGACGGACAGAGGGGGAGGGAACTCGGCTCGTGCGGAAGAGAAGGGAGAAGAAGAAGAAGAAAAGAAAGAAAAAAAATAGAAAAGAAGAAAAGGAAAAAGAAAAAAAGAAAAAGGGAAGAAGAAAAAGAGAAAAGAAAAGATGGAGAAAGAAAATGAGGTCCAATCCTCACCTCCGGAATCCAAAAACTGATCCGCCGAAAACGATTTTAAAAACATAAAACACTTAAAATAAATTAAACACCACATCAAACTAAAATAAAACCAATTTAAAATACAATAATTTAAAATAAAAGAACTACTATATTAAATAAATTAAAAAGCGCCTTTAGTGAAAATACACGTAAAAATGAGTCATCACATATAGCCAACTCTTAGCTCTATCTTTCAAAGAGAAAGGAAAGAACTTAAGTCTCACAATGTCATTAGTTGCATTTTGACTATGAAAAGTCGCAACTACTTCCTCAAATTTCCTAATGTGCATATGGATTTTCATTCTCCAAGCCATGAAAAATAGAGAGTAACTATACCAGCTAGAAACATGATGCATGATGGTGTGGTTATGCGTGTAGGGTGGAGGTAATCCTGAAGGGTCCTACTGGGTTAATCTCCGTGTTCAGTCATTTTCTCAGAATTAGAAGAACTATCAAACAAATTATTAGAAATATTAGCCTCTTACTCTAACTCTAACATAGGTCTACAAGCAAATGGACCCAAGGCATCTATATACCTATGCATGCAAGGTAGAGAAAAATGCAACACTAAAAAATAAAACAATAAAATGAAAAAGAAAAGAAAATAAAGATGCAGCAAGTTAAAAGAGTAAATGAAGTTATCACTTTTACAAACTGCTAAAAAGAAAAACTATTTAGCAATTTTTCTATCGTCTTCCCAGCAACGATGCCAAAATTTAATTACGCCCTAAGAATAACATGGTAGTTGTAGCACAACTTTGGGATGTCAATTCCACAGGGAAATAAATAAAAGAATAGCAGAAGAAACAAAGAAATTAAAGAGAAATATTAAATAATTAATGGAGAACAAAGATTAATTTTAAATGCAAATTAAAGTGAAGCAAAGTGATTAATGGAAAAAGTACTCAAATTTGATGAATAATAAAGCGTCGGGAATCCCTTGCACAAATTTGGTATTTTAATTATTTTTAATTCATTGAAAAACTCAATTGGGAACTCAATTCTCAAAATTTCCAATCGGAAGGTATATAATTATAAACCAAAATTAAACCAAATATAACCCTTTGAAAAATCATTCACCACTTTTTAAATACGTAAATTATTATCAATATTGAGAAAATTCAATGATGACAATATACTCAGGGAGCGATATTGCAGTAGATAACTAAATAAATATAGATAAATAATTAATCCAAACATAATCAAAGAACTAATCCATTCAATACAAAAAGCATGATTGAATCCATAAATAGAATAAATTCTATGATTATTAGAAGAAGAAAACACCAACAATGAATTGAGAATGATAAAATAAGAGAGTTTTAGTAATTAAAAATCAAATACATAAATTAAAAATATTATCTAATGTACAAGTTCATCCCTAGCCCAACTTGAGAATTTAGTTTTTTTTTTTTATTTTTTAAGAAGAGTAGAAGGTCACATGTCCAAGAGTGACCCAATCCCATATTTATTAAAAACCCTCACTTTTGGCAGAGGAATACCATGGGAACAAAAAACAAATACCAAGGAAAAACCAAAAGAACCATAATCAAAATACTAAACAAAACTAGCCCTATTAGACAAGAAAAACTTAAGAAGAAAGAAAGAAAACCAGACCTAACATCTTAAATATGGGAGGCCTAAACTATCCAAATGGATCAAACCTTGCAAAAACCGAGGCATACTATAATTATTATAGAACACCAGCTCCGCTCTTGAAGCCCCAAATTTGGCTAACCAATCTGCCACTCTATTACCTTCATGTAAGACATGTTGAAATTGGCATTGAATAGTTCGGGTCAGCCCAATAATTTGCTCCCAAAAATCCTCTAAATACCATACACCACATCTTCCTCTCAACCACAAAGAAATAACCACATCTGAATCCATCTCAACTATCACCTTAGTGATATTTAAAGCTTTGCAAATGCTCAAACCTTGAAGTAGCGCCATCAGTTCCACTTTATTATTAGAACCAAAACCAACATGTGAGGCATAAGCCTAGACAAGTCGTCCTAATTCATTACGAATTATCCCCCCAATACCACAAGAACCTGAATTGCCAAGATTGCTATCATCCATATTTAATTTATGCCACCCCGACGGTGGCTTAGCCCACCTTACTGCTCCGCAAGAAGAGACTTTATGGACAACTGGTTTTATCCTCAAGGCCTCAAGAATCATACTATCTCGATGGGACAACCGTTTAGGCTGTTTAGCCATCTGACAAAGGGAACCAAGCCATACACAAATAGAATGGACAATAGTGTTTGGGACTCCAAAATACCTTCCATCCGAGCTAGACATCTTCTCCTCCATAAATGCCAAGTAACAATGATGGGTAGAATACCCACAATAAATCCCACCTGTGTAGATGCACTAGCATGCTTGAACCAAGTCCTCGCATTCTGTTTCCAACCTTTTCCAATAGGAATACCAAATATAGTGGCAAAAAAGGACCATATTTTTTTAGGGAAATCACCCTCAAATATCACATGATTCATATCTTCAATATGACCTACAATACAACAATCACATTTGGAAGCAAGAGGAATACCAATACATTGCAATCTATCATCCAGACTCAAGGCCATATGCCAAGCCCTCCAAAAATGTATAGACATTTTTAACGAAAGACATTTATGCCAAATCCAGGTATTCCAATCAAGAGAAGATCCCTTAACATGGATATAGTTCTAGGCGAATTTAGTAGTAAACTTACCTGTCTCCATGGTTTTTCCTTCAAATTTGTTTACTAGGCCCAAATTTTTCTTCAAAAAAGGTGGGCTTTTACTTTTAGTAATTGATTTGTAGCTGTCCTGACTTCATGAGATACCAGCAGTTAATTTATTATTGATCATCTTCCTTCCATCAAGCTCTCCTCAACTTTGTATCGTGTATCAATCATCTCGCACCACCATTTTTCCCAAGCTAGATGCAGGGTCATGATAAACCTTAATTTTCAAACTCAAAGAAACTGATTTTCTAAGATCTACAAATATCACGTCTCCATGATTCAAAAAACAACCCAAAAAAAAAACCCCACTCTCTTTATATACAAATTACCTTTTTCTTATCGTAATAAAACAGATCCAAATCTAAAACATACCAAAATCACAGAGAACAAACCTTGAAGTCACGAGGATGACAGCGAGTCGGCGACGACGATGATGGGTCACGGGATGACGGGGTTTCTTCGATCGGCAGTGAGGGAGGAAAGGGAGGCTATCTTCTTTGATCGGCAGTGAGGGAGGAAAGGGAGGCTATCTTCTTCGATCGGCAGTGAGGGAGGGAGGCTAGGGTTTCGTCGGATTGAGAGAGAGAGAGAGAGAGAGAGAGAGAGAGAGAGGTATCCATCAACTCTTGGTACACTCCCGCCGCTAGTCAATCGTGAGTTCCTTGAACGATCAAAACCATCGCAGAGCAACAGAGAGAGGGAGAGCAGATGAGAGTGAATGAGAGAGAGAGAGAGAGAGAGAGAGAGAGAGAGAGAGAGAGAGAGAGAGAGAGAGAGAGAGAGAGAGAGAGAGAGAAGATGAGAGTGATTTCGGGGGGAGGGGGCGGCTAGGTCAATTACGGATAGGGAAAGCACTGTGAGGTTTTAAGAAACCCAGGTACCGGGTTTTAGATCCGGGTTTAGGATTTAAATCCAAAACCCGGCCCAGATTCATCAGGATTTTGAAATCCAGGTTTCGGTCCAGATTTAATCTGGGCCGAAAACCATAACCGGAATCCGGTTATATATACCGGATTCCGGTCCGGGCCGGATAAAATCCAGCCCATATGAACAGCCCTAGTTCGAACGTTACATCTCATGGCTAACTTCCAACCGTGATGGTTGTACAGTAAACCATCACAAAATACTTTCTGTGACACCTTTTTTGTGACAATTTGGGTGACAATTCCAAATCATCACCAACAAGTTTCTGTGACCTTTTTCTAATTTTTTGTGACGGTTCGGTCCATCAGCAAAAAGGAAATCTGTTGTAGTGGGTGTGAACGTGATGTATGGGTAATATTATCATTTGGCAAGTTAAGTATACTTCTCTGGTACTGAAATTTATAGATACGACAGGAATTATTCTTAAATTCTTCCGTTGCGATTTTTCCTGTGCACGTATGTTTGGCATACTAACACATTGTTCACGGAACGTAAGGGGTGTTGCCGGTGTGTCAAACAACCCAACTTCGCGACCTTTCGCCAAATCCCATGTGGGGTGCTGGGGGCGTCACTTATAGCCTCCCGATCTTTGTTTTAGAGATTCATACTATTTCTAATCTTTTTGAGTATTTATTCACTTGACAGCACTTATGTAACAAAGGTACGTTGGACTATAAGGAAGCGACAACAAAACCATGAACTTATTTCACCCATACAAGCACCCTCTATATGTTGGGGTACTCCAGTAGTCTGATCCTGTGTTCTCCCGGTAAATTTGAGGTGTGCATGAGATTGGAACTAAACAAAGACCTCTGCTCCTGAGATCAGGCTTCGTGTGTCCCTTTTCTTTCCTATCAAAACCTCCCCATGGATCCTGTGATGATCACCAGAAGAATATGTGATTTTGAGTTCCATCTTAAGTTGTAGAAATTGATTAACATATAATTAAACAGCCTGGCCTGTGCGCTTACCTTCACGTGCAAACTCGTCTTCAAGTAAGGGTTACTCAATAGCTGCAAAATCCATTTAAGAGATATTTGTAAGATAAAGAAGCAAACGAGGATCAATGTTGACTTATTTCTTTATCTTTCCACATATGTTTCCACAAGATTTTACCAGTAGGCCAGGTGTTCAGTTTTCTTGCGTATGAGAAGTGCTGCTCCTATTACAAACCTATTCTTTTGTCCGCTTTGTTTTGGTTGTAAGACATTTTACAGCTCTTGTAACCTCATTCCACTACCATTCAGACACGGGTACATATGTAGAACTGATCACTATATTCTTGTAGCTAGCCTCTGTCATCCTTATAGTCATTTTATTTTCATTACTAGTGTAATAATTATTCTTTTCCCTGGTAAATTTCTATATGGTATGTAATAATATTGTAATGACGATGATGATAATAGTAATTGCTACTGCTGCTACTACGTAATATTGTTCTAGAATTTGCTTCCAATGAACTCAAAAGTTAAAACTTTAAACGATTATATTACCTGTACTAAGTTAAAACTTTAAACGATTATATTACCTGTACTTGCTCTTGCAGGAACTTTATGTATTGAATTGCTTCAAAGAGAACGGATGCTGTATCTGTCTGGAAGTTCATTAATGAAATTTGCATTAATAAGAACTGTGACGTTTTAAAAATGGAGACACATCAAGAGACAAAGAAGGATTGAAAGAAAAAAGAAGTCATGCTTTTAGCTCGTCAAGTTAATTAATTATCAACCTTTCCGAAAGGTGACACAATTTGCTGAAGGGTCGTGATTCTCTCAGTAAGCTTGACTTTTGGGGTCTGCATCAATTATAAACGTAAAAGAAGATCCATAGATATAAACAATAATGGAGCTTTTCTTTTTCACATGAAATAATAATGTTTTCATTAATTATAACCTTTACTGATGAAGCTGTAGCACACTCATGCTTTGGTTTCTTCAGGCCGGACCCTGAACCATCTTCAGACTTTTTCCTTTTTCCATCAATTGTTGTCTGTCCTTTTCCAGTATTAACTCTCTTCATGGCGCAGGTCGAGTCTGTCAACTGAAAAATTTTGAGATGAAGAACAGATTATAGCTAAAAAGCCAGCTTGCATGGATCAAGAGTCATGCATGTGAACACCCTATATAGACACACACACACATACATATATATATACAATATTAATGTATGGACTATAAAAAAGGGAACCTGCAGGGAAGAAGTTTGGAGCCCTTGCTTGCTTACGCGATTACTAAAGGAGATGACGTCTGCAAAGCTTCTTATACGGGTGCCTGAGGAAGAATTAACTGGCATCCCATTGTAATATCTGCTTTTATCCACCAAAAACGAGTTTTCGAGGCCTATTTGATATCCAACCTCATTACTGTTGAATGACCTACGTAATAAAGTTAGCGGGGTTTCACTCTCATGACATTCATTCTCAAGTTTCAGATCATGACCATAAGTACTTGGAAATAAACCGGAATTTATAGTACTTGCTCTCAAGCAACTTGATGTAGAATCAACGAATGTTTGCTTCATATGATCATCACACGGCTGATCAAGATGTGAGTAGCAATCCATTGAAGGACTCAACGATATATTGCAAGCTTGGGGGTCAAATCGGCGTTTGACATGATCTGGGTCTGGAGGGGCAATAGACCAAGTGCTGACTAGATCAGACAACTTCGTCAACCTTTCATTACAAAGTACGGAGTCGCTGAAACCATTTATATGCTTGTCGAAATTGTTGAAAGACGTAGAATGATCTGTGAATCCCCAGCTGTTGTCCAATTTCCTCAAGTAGTCGCAGGCAGGTTCAAATATCCCAGTTGACAAGCTTTTGGATGACAATGCATCGTCAAAGTTCCCTTCCGTGTCTTGATTGTTTTGCAATTCTCCATTGGTTCCAACACTTCTGCAGGATTCAGTCAAAAAAGTTAAGAGCTCTTTCACCAGAGAAATTAAATTAAAACCTAAACCTAATAAGCGCGTCACTCTCCACTATCATCAACATGCGAACCTACCCATTAATAGAGGGCCTTCTTCTCTCTTTCTTTTGCTAAAAGATTCTTCTTTCCACTCAAAGAAAAAAGAACATCAAAGAAGCATCAATAATATAGGTAGCCGTTCCGATCACAAAGTACATGAATCCTTTATTTTCAGACAAAAACATTTTCAGGTGCAGTACTTAAATAAAATATGTGCGTAGAAGTGGTGCAGTAGAAGTACTTACAAAAGAACATGGCTCCAAAGATTATTTTCAGAGGCATGTTCTACAATCAACTCGTTGGATGAAGAAGTCTCAACAAGCCGGCGAGATGATTCAACAGTCAAGCCTGAGTGATTGGAGGCGTTAGTAAATGAAGTAGAGATGGAAACATCCTCCTCACAGGATGAGTTGGAGTTAGGGTTTTGATTGTGCCATAAATTATTCCATGAAGAAAGAGAGTTCCCATGGAGATCCGGCCACCAGTTGGGTGGCGTAGAGGAGGAGGTACCAACCGAGCTGTCTGTGCATTCTTCGGCCATAATTATTTCTCTAGCTGATCCGGTACTGGAAATATTGTTAATACGGTTTGGGGCTGTATTTTCTTTTCTGCTGGTGGACGATTGGAATTTAAAGAGAGATATCCGTTGGTGGTGACGTAGGGATTTGTAGGTTTTATCAATTATAGGGGGAGACAATAAAATATGCAACCTGAGTTTTTCCACTAACTTTTATGGGCAATTATTATATACGAGGCTGGGCCAGTAAGTGTTTGGCCTGGAAATGCAACATTTTCTTCCACGAGTTAGGTTTGGAGGTGCTAATTTTGTTGGACAACTCTCTCTCTCTCTCTCTCTCTCTTCGCGTGCAAAATACCAAAAATATATCATGTGGATGAGGTGCATGACACTATTGGTCCGTAAGCCAAGGGTGGTGGACTAGTAGTACTACTCTGTGTATATGATGTCTAGGAAAATACATTTGATTCATATGCTAGAGGATAAAACTCGATCCTAATCTAAAACTCGATCTATATATATGGTGTTCTTCAATCCTATCATGTACTCTTGCTAGCCACTGCATATAGGCATATGTTTTTTTAAAAATTGTTTCGAATCGCAATAAGATTAATTTAGTACCTGTTTGGTTTTGAGTTTAGAAGGTTAGAAAGTACTTTTGCCGATCTAAATCCACTTTTATATATAGAAGAAATGACAAGTTTGATAAATTTATAAAAAGTCACTTAGAAGAAGTTGAAAATCCACGATTTTAAAAAACACCAAATTGAAACTTTGATTGAAAAACACCCAAGGATTATGGATACTCTACCGTAACTAACTATTTACAATCACTTGTGTTGGGAGCTGTTCTGACTCAGAGACGATTCTAAATAAAGGAGGGACGAAATTTAACGTGGTTCGGCAATTGCCTACGTCCACAGCTGCTGTAATTTCACTATAAAACGATTTTTATAGAAAACTCTCTCTCACCCACTCTCTACACTGTCTGCACACACGCAGCACACACTCACTTCTTTCTTCTCTACACTTCTCTGCTGCGCTCTCTCTGATACTTAAGCTCTCCTATTTATAGGAGAGCAGATCAGTACTATGCAGCAATTTGCTGCATGATTCTTGGGGAGGTGGGGAGGTGCCTAACAAACCAAAGAAGCAAACGGTGCATGGCTCACCGTTTGCTATTTTGTCTCCATCTGCAACAATCTCCCACTTAGAGACAAATGAGTCTACATATCTTCATAGCAACCATCACAGCAACTTTAAGTCATGCCTTTAAGTACGAAGGCCAACTGAAGCTATACACAGCTTCAGTTTGTCAGCAGTAACTACTTTTGTAAACATGTCTGCTGGGTTTTCTGCTCCTTGAATCTTCTCAAGTATCAGCTGTCCACTATCGAGAAGAGATCGGATAAAATGATATCGCAACTGTATGTGTTTTGTTCTGGAATGAAAGGCTGGATTCTTTGCAAGAAAAATAGCACTCTGACTATCACTGTGCAGAATGCCTTTTTCATTCTTCTTTCCCAATTCCTCCAAGAATGACTGCAACCAAACCATTTCCTTCCCTGCTTCAGTTATAGCAACGTATTCCGCTTCTGTAGGTGAGAGAGCAACAATCTTCTGTAACTTAGAAGCCCACGATACAGCTGTACCACCCAGCGTATACACAAATCTAGTAGTACTTTTTCTGCTGTCAACGTCACCTGCTAAATCAGCATCTACATATCCCTGTAGTTTTAAACCTGCTTTTGTAAAGCATAGTGACGTATCTGAAGAGCCTTGTAGATATCTTAAAATCCACTTGACTGCTTCCCAATGCTGCTTTCCTGGATTACTCATGTACCTGCTCACAGCTCCCACTGCTTGTGCAATATCTGGCCTTGTACAGACCATGGCGTACATAAGACTACCAATAGCAGATGCATAGGGTATTCTGTTCATGCATTCTTGCTCTTCCTTCGTCTTTCGCGACTGATCCTTAGTTAGTCGAAAGTGACTAGCTAAGGGTGTGCTTACTGGTTTCGCCTTGTCCATGTTAAACCTTCTAAGCACCTTCTTTACATACTCCTCCTGCGAAAGCTTGAGAGTATCATTAGACCTGTCTCTAATAATTCTCATACCAAGGATTTGTTTTGCAGCACCCAAATCCTTCATCTCAAACCGCTTTGACAACTGCTTCTTTAGTTCATTGATTTCCTCGATGCTTGACCCTGCAACGAGCATATCATCCACATATAACAGTAGGATAATATAAGAGTTGTCAAAGTTTTTCATATAGCAACAATGGTCGGCCTGCAGTCTTGTAAATCCATTACTGCACATGAAGTTGTCAAACTTCCGGTACCATTGTCGTGGAGCTTGTTTTAGGCCATACAAGCTCTTCTTCAGTTTGCAAACTAGATTCTCTTTTCCCTTCACTAAGAATCCTTGTGGCTGGTGCATATAGATGTCTTCCTCCAAATCACCATGAAGGAATGCAGTCTTCACATCTAACTGCTCAAGATGTAGATTCTCTGCAGCCACAATTGCCAACACTAGCCTGATCGTTGTCAATTTTACAACTGGAGAGAAAATGTCTGTGTAGTCGACACCTTCCTTTTGTTGAAACCCCTTCACGACCATTCTGGCTTTGTAGCGCTTGCTACCATTGTGCTCTTCCTTAATTCTGTACACCCATTTATTGTGCAAAGCCTTCTTGCCTTTTGGAAGCTTAGTTAGCTCCCATGTCTGATTTCACATCAGTGACTCCATCTCATCTTGCATGGCTTTCTCCCACTTGATCGAATCTTCAATTCGTAGAGCTTCATCATAACTTTCCGGTTCACCACTATCTGTTAGCAAGATGTAGTATAGAGATGGTGAGAACCGCTGTGGTGGCCTGATTGTCCTTGAAGATCTTCGAGTAGCTGTGAGTGGTGTACGTTGTTCGATCTGTGTATCATCATTTTCTTGATCCTCGTTCTGATCAGTGTTGACTCGAGTAACATCAAAATCAACAACCTCAGGTTTCTTTGGCTGTTCCTCAGATTCAGCTTGTGACTTAGCTTTGTACAGAATCTGCTCATTAAATATCACATTTCTACTTCTGATGATTTTGCGATTTTTATCATCCCAAAATCGATAGCCAAATTCTTCATCACCATAACTGATGAAAAAACATTTTCTAGATTTGGCTTCTAACTTGTTACGATCAGTAGAATCTATGTGAACATATGATAAACAGCCAAAAACTTTCAAATGGGAAAGATTTACCTTCTTTCCGCTCCAGACTTCTTCTGGTAGATCGAACTTTAAGGGAACTGAAGGTCCCTGATTAATCAAATAGGTTGCAGTGTTAATTGCATCAGCCCATAAACATTCAGGCAATCCTGAATTCAGCCTCATGCTTCTGGCACGTTCGTTGAGAGTTCTGTTCATGCGTTCAGCTACGCCATTCTGTTGCGGTGTCCTGGGAATAGTCTTCTGAAATCTAATCCCATTTGCAGCACATAATTCTTTGAACCCTCCGTCGATGTACTCTCCTCCATTGTCTGACCTCAGACATTTTAACTTCAAGCCTGTTTCATTTTCAACCATGGCTTTCCACTTCTTGAAAGTATCAAATGTGTCAGATTTATTTTTCAAAAAATAAACCCACACTTTCCTGCTTGAATCATCAATAAAGGAAACATAGTACCGTGATCCTCCAAGAGAAGCGACTGGGGATGGCCCCCACAAATCTGTGTGCACTAACTCCAACTTTGTAGACTTTGGAGTTCTGCCATTTTTCAGGAAACTAACATTTTTCTGTTTCCCAAAAATGCAACCTTCACACATGTCGAAATCAGTTGATTCCAACTTTGGTAACTTCCCCTTGGATAATAGTACTTTCATTCCTTTCTCACTCATATGACCAAGCCTTTGATGCCATAGGTTGGCATTTGCATCAGCAATTGCAATAGTATCTCTAATACTTGAAGTCATATATAGAGTACCTGTTTTTGTGCCTCGAGCTACTACCATAGCTCCTTTTGTTATCTTCCACGTGCCACCGGTAAATAGTACCGAATGCCCATCAGCATCAAGTTGTCTTATAGAAATCAGGTTCCTCATGAGCTTGGGAACATGTCGCACCTTCTATAACAACCATGCACTTCCATTGGACAGATTGATTGGTACATCTCCCATGCCTTCGATTTCCAACGCTTCACCATCTGCTAAGTACACCTTCCCGAAATCACCAGTGACATAATTCTGCATGATTTCTCGGTGTGCTGTAGTGTGGAACGAGGCTCCTGAATCTAACACCCAAGATTCAATTTGATTGTCGACTGAAAGAAGTAAGGCATCTTGGAGATCTTCTGTTGTGGCATTAACAGAGTCATGCTCATTCTTCTTCTTTGCTTCTTTGCAATTATTTTTGAAGTGGCCAATCTTGCCACAATTCCAGCACTGTACTTGTTTTCCGGACCTAGATTTACTTCTGCCTCTTCGGGACTTCGATCTGCCCCGATTTGAACTTCTACTGGCTCCTCTACCTCTCGTCTCGAGGTTTAAGGCAGAACTGGAAGTTGATGCTTCTCCCGTATCTCTTCTGCGAACTTCCTCGCTAAGAATATGGTCCCGGATATCTTGATATTTCATCTTTGTTTTGCCATAAGAATTGCTGACAGCTGTTCTCATGGCCTCCCAGCTCTTTGGCAATTGAGCTAGAGCAATTAGTGCACGTACTTCATCATCAAATTCAATCCCCACTGAAGCTAATTGATTGATGATGGTGTTGAACTCATTCAGATGCTGAATAACTGGAGTTCCTTCTCCCATTCTCAAGTAGAATAGCTTGTACATCAAATGCACTTTGTTATTGGCTGATGGCTGCTCGTACATATCCGATAGAGCTTTCATCAAATCCGCCGTGGTCTTCTCCTTTCCCACATTGTGTGCAACTGATCTTGACAGTGTTAGTCTAATGACTCCCAACACTTGTCTATCAAGAAAACTCCAATCTTCATTCCTCATGTCATCTGGCTTTCTTCCTAGGAGTGGAAGATGTAGTTTCTTTCCATAGAGATAATCCTCTATCTGCATTCTCCAGTAGGCAAAGTCTGTACCGTCAAATTTCTCGATACCAACACCTTTAGCTTCTTCTCCAGCCATAACTTTACAAATGAGTTCAAATTCAAACAAACAAAGATCACAGTTGCATCCGAAATGATCCAAATAGTTTGTCAGCACTATTTGATCGTCGCGATGGAACTTCAACTGGTGTGATCTAGCCCAAAATGATCTGCAAACATGGATGGTTCAGATCCAATGTACTGATGCCGAATCTCAAAATTTCAACCATACGGATGAGTCCGGAATGATCCAAATAGTTGGAAAGCACTATTTGATCGTCGAAATCGGACTTCGAATGGCTTAGATCTAGCCAAAAACAGATCTGAAAACTGACGGTTCTGATCTGTCTGGCGCGTGAGATACACGCGCTGCACAGTGAGAGTGCGCAACGCGTTGGCGCGTGTAATACATGCGCGTACAGTACTCTGCGAGTGGGGGAGAGTGAGGCGCGTGTGACACACGTGCCGAACATCTCTAGGGCGAGTGGGGGGCGCGTGGGCACGTGTCTTTCACGCGTCTTCAACCTCTGGCGCACGTGGGGGCGCGTGAGCGCATGTGGTTCACGCGTCTTCAACCTCCGGAGCGCGTGGGGCGCGTGAGTTGCAGCAGATGCATGCGCCGATCTTCTAGGGGCGCGTGTAGCCTCGTCCGACCTCCGTTTTCGATTCCGTTTGCGGCAACGGATTTGTCTTGACGCGAGGAACACCTTGGAGTTGTCAAAAATTGATTTTGAATAACTTGAATTTTCGAACAGCTCAAACCAGTGCTCTGATACCAGTTGTTGGGAGCTGTTCTGACTCAGAGACGATTCTAAATAAAGGAGGGACGAAATTTAACGTGGTTCGGCAATTGCCTACGTCCACAGCTGCTGTAATTTCACTATAAAATGATTTTTACAGAAAACTCTCTCTCACCCACTCTCTACACTGTCTGCACACACGCAGCACACACTCACTTCTTTCTTCTCTACACTTCTCTGCTGCGCTCTCTCTGATACTTAAGCTCTCCTATTTATAGGAGAGCAGATCAGTACTATGCAGTAATTTGCTGCATGATTCTTGGGGAGGTGGGGAGGTGCCTAACAAACCAAAGAAGCAAACGGTGCATGGCTCACCGTTTTCTATTTTGTCTCCATCTGCAACAACTTGAGGCGTATGTTTACAAATAGTAGACAACTTTTGAATAGTAGAACTTTTTAACAAAATTCTACAATTAAAAGCTCTATAATAAAAAGATCTATTAGCTACAACAATCCCAAATAAGCTCTTGGTCAGGTAGAATTGTACGTACGTGGGCGTGAACCTCTCACACAGAAATAAAATACTAACATATATATAGAATGAAAAATGTTCTTTACCCATCTAGTATGCACATTTTTGTGCATATCTTTGAATTGAACTGTTTGATCATCATTATTGTGCTTCGGATTATATCCATGTATATACATATGTATGTATATATACGTACGTATATATATGTATGCATAAGGCATGTAGAACATTTCCTTCAAAATATTAATGGTTAACGTTATTACTAACTTCAAGATTGCCAAGCTCTCTCTGATCGAGCAATGAGCACTTGAAATTAGAGAGGGAGAACCGTAAAGTACATGATCAAAGAAATTTAGTCTTGAGGGTGTTTGTTGGAAAGGGTGCCTACGATGTTTAAGTTAATGAGGGATTTGAGAACAAACTTGAGGAAAGTTTGAGGTGAAGATCAGCAAGATCTAGAGAAAAATACAGAGTGAGTCGAAACATTGAGTACCTAAATATGATACATTTGTCGGGTAATGTAGCAAAATATTTCAATTTGGGTGTAAATTCTATAAATTCTGTTAGTCAGATCAAGAAAGAAAATCATCCCCTATGCTACACTATAGTGGTTCTCCAAGCAATCTTCATGTTCCTAACATCAGTTGTAACGTTCAAGATTGTGGGATTTTGTAGAGAAATGCAACAAATGAGATCATGATTGTGTATAAGAAAGTGGTGAATGAGATCTCACATTACTATAGAAGGGAAAGTTCAAGCCAACACACTAGGCATAGATAATTAAGCATATTTAAATAATACCCTTGAATGCTATATAATTGCTTGCTGGAATTATAGTTGAGCCTACTTATTGTGATGCCCAATCAGTCACTGCTACACCTTAAAGTTTTACTATTGAAATTAAACATAAATGTTTATGTGAGAACCTGGACTTTGCCAAGTCCTCGTTCCTTATTGCCATTTCAATTTACTTCATTTTAGAAAAGGTTTCCTCAACTTCTAAAATGAGAGATTAATAGATTATAATTGGACGAAAAGCCCTTAGTGAGTTTTACTTTTGGACCTTGAGGATTGTTAAATTAGAAGGCTTTGAAGGAGATGAATTGAGGAGAAGCCCAATAAAACCTATATGGGTTTCGGCCATCAAGGAGAATACTAGGGTTGGAAGGCCCAATATATCTTCCAAGGCATGTGGTAGGAGCCACATGGGTTATGAGGGCTATTTTGTCTTTTAGGTGAGAAACCTAAGGAGAAGGTAAGGTGAGGCACTTGTCTAACATGCATAATGTTCTAGAGGGTTGAATGGAGAATGATGTCATCAAGCTAGGGCTTACAAGTCCCCATTGCAAAGGTCATTTTAGGTGTTGACACTTGTAAAGCATGTGTTGAGAATGAGGGAAACCTTTGGAGTTCCAGGGAGATCTTACTTGGGAAGAGAAAGAGTTATGTGCTAGAAGAATATTGGAAGAGCAAGAGAAGGAGAGAGAGAGGGTGATAGCTTGCTTGGGGAAGGCCAAGGGATTTGTCTTGGGATGGCCAAGGATCACCTAGAGAAGATTTAGAGTTTTTGGCCAAAGCAAGTAACACACACATTTTGCCATATGGTATCCATGCAACAAGGTAGAGGAGTTCGAAGAAGGATTTGAATTTGTGATTTTAGCTTTGAACCACCAAGTTTATTGAACCTAGACATGTAAGGAAAGGCATAAAGGGAAAGTGAGGAGAGAGAGGACCGGTTGGAGAAAGGCCACACGCCTCCCATGGAAGAAGGCCTTTGGTTTTCCAAGGTTGATATAGGGAAGAGGTAAGGACCTTGTGTTTGTGATGCCAAGTGGTGTCCATGCAAGGGCCATTGTCATTTCAAGAGAGGTTGGAGGCTCTATATAAGGGCATGAATGAAATAGGGAAGATCTTTTTGCTCAAAGTTTCATTGTTGCTCGTAAGGATTTTCAGCACACACAAGTTCTCTCAAGACCCAAACACTACTATTTCACTTCTTCTAAGTCAAGAATAACAAGGAGGATACCCTACACCATTCAGCTAGGGAAGAAGCTCAAGCAAGTGAGGATCATCCCACTCTGTTACACGCACACTCACACAGCCATGAGGGAAATCTCTTATTCCCATTCGGTTTCAACCCCTTTTCTTCACAACCACACACTTTCAATTGGGTAACTAGGGTCTTCTCTTTAAGAAAGAATGAACCCTAGATACCTCTGGGTGGATAAAAGAACTACAAGGTTGTTAAGATTGAGGTTTGGTTTTTGCTTGAAAAAGAAAAGCTAGGATTTCACTCCTAGAGAGAAGAAGAAACCCGAATACACTTGGTACTTTGAGCATAGGAAACATGAGTTTTGGAAGGACTCAGGTTTTGGTTTTCACTTGGAAAATAAACTAGGGTTTGGACTTTCAAGGAGTTTTGGCCCTAGGATTTTTGTTTTGAGAAAAGGATTTAGAAAACACCCTGTACTCACATTTTCGGAATCTAGGGTTTTGTGTATGGATTTCTATTAAGACTACGTTGTATTTCCAGAGTTTTGCTATTATTAATCATCAAACTTTTGTACGTATACACTCAACTTGCTCTTGGTTAATACTTGCATATATTTGTGTAAATCCTTTTTATTGTTATTGAATACTCTTACATGAACTTTGAATATAAATATGAAATGATTAATATGAATCGGTTTATGATGAAAAAGGTGATAAAATGCCTTACATGTTTCGGTCTTGAAGAAAAGGATATTAAGGTTTTTAGGTTCTTGATGATTCGGTTTTACCATGCTTTGAGTGATTCGGATCTTGTTCAAATGCCATGATTTCATGTCTTGTTTTACTATATCATGATTTCTAAGACTCTTGGATGAAATTTGAAGCATGTTTAAGTGATGATCTTTCATGATTTTATGAATGCATGTCTTAAGTATAAGAGCGTATGCCTTAAGTCTCATGTCACATGCATCTGGGAAGAGTGATTTTTAAAGAAAAATGTTTTCAAGAACAAAAAGTGCTTTGGAAATAAAGTAATGTTTTTGAAAAAAGTAAAGTTTTATCATGACCCTAAATGCTAGAATGGAGGTATGTCCTAGTGGAACTCCTCTGTCCACTCTGGAGTGCTTAAGAATAGAGTGGTAACCCCTAGGTCGAGAAAGAACAGTTGGCGTGCCTCCAATTGATTCTTTTTAAAGGATGTCAGAGTGAGATAGAATCTAACGCTAGTGGGTGCCATGAATAAGGCCAGGAACTCGATGAAGTACTACCATGTTACTATAATATGAATATGTTTAAGACGTATTCACCATGGTGTACAGACCGTTGGTGGTGTGGTAACTAGCAAGAACACGCAATGAATAGGGGAGTTGTAATGTGTTCATAAGTGTTATAAGAATGAGGCCATGCGCCTACATGATATGTTATGGATCACATGATATGAATCATGTGATAAGATATTATATGTTGTGGATCACGTGATTAACTAAGATATGAAAAAATGATGAAAAATCTATTTTTCCAATAAAGCTAAGTCTCTGTTATAAGTGTAAAGAATGGTTAAAACATGAGTATTAATTCAGTTCCAGTTATAAGTTAAGTCCATGTCCATGCATGCATTGTATGATTTACCTTTTGTATGCTTATGTTAACTATGGTATGTTGTGTGATTACTTACTAAGATTTCTTAAAATCTCACTATTGAATTTTTCCACTATCATTCATTTCTCGGAATTGTAGAAGTTACTGCAGGAATAGAGGATAATGACAATAACCAAGAGGAAGAGAATGGTAGCCCCCTCCTCCAGAGAGGATCGTGCCTAAGATGAACATCAGTAGACCCTAGCCCACTATTTTGGAGCACTTGGAGGCTATAGATCAGGAGATCTCTAAGATCCACCAGTTTATTGAGGAATTCCAATGCCTCAATTACAAGGATAAGGATCGGGACTTAGAGAAGCGGGTGAAGGATGAACAGCTATAAGAAAAAAAAAAGAAAAAAAAAAAGAGAGAAACATTTTGGTCCTGTGTTTTGGAAATTACAAACTCTGATTATATTTTGAAATTCTCTTGTTATGGATGTTGGTATTTGGGACAAGTTTGGGGATAAAAGTTTTTTTGTAACATGTACTTTGCAATTGCCTACGACATTGCTTAGATTTCTCATTACTTTTTTTTACTGTTTTTCACTGAACGTTTATTGCATACTACTAGAATATCTAGGAGTATTGCATATTATCTGTCATGCATGAGGAATGTATAGCCTTGTGTTGCACGTCCCAATATCTCAGTCACAGCCAAATCCTAAGTGAAGGCTGGGGGGACCACAATTTATGAGAGATAGAAATGTAAATATAATTTTGCAATACTAGATTAGCAAAATTTAGACAAAACCTCACTTCATTAGTATCACCAATGACTATTTTAACAAAGTGTCCCTTAGGACATCTTACAAAAGTTGATAGGTTTGAGAGCCAATCTTTACAAAATAAAACCTAAGGACAACATTTGGCCTTAGGGGTAAAAATCTAGGGACCACTGCCTATCCGCTCCTTCCTTTCCATCTTCTCCTACGCTTCCTCTAGCGATACCCTCCTCATTAGCAAAATATATAATTTTGTAGGTTGATACATGAGTCAACAACGCAACAAGTAATCTATCACTCACCATTCTAGGTGAATAACCATTATTAGAAAACATTCTCCCTTCGGTCTATCAAGTAAAATAATGCAAGGTTTGATGTGGCTCCCATGTATAGAAAGGCGGGAATCGTGATATCGGAATGATGATAACATGGGTAACACACCCCAAACAACAAGTGTTGAGTGTGTGTACATGTAAAAAGTGTACAACAAATATCGCAATAGATAAATAAAAGATAGTCAATTAAGTACTAGAATTTTAAATATAGATTCACCAAAATAAAAGCTTTTCAAAAGGTTATACAATTATCCAGCAAAATATAATACAAAGTCAAAATACATAGACACAAGGGAAATAAATCCCATAGCCAACAAGCAACCACAAGTCACTCCTCAGCTCAACGTCATCCCCTACATCAAAATCTACGATTCCAGTACATAGGGTAGGAATACCACGTGAGATTACGAATTTCAGTACGTAACCAACCAAAAAACCCAAGAGATAAAAACATATTTAAACAACTAACATGTATGCATGCACATGTTCAAACATGCATCAGACTAAACCATCATTTTCCCCAAAAATGATAATTTTTTCAATGCACACCAAAAAATCCCATTTGGGCCAAAACAAGTCCATTAAAAGAAACAATCACTATTTTTCCAGAAAAAGACCCCAAGTATAAATCCACCATTATCATAGAAAATGATCCATATATATCCATTGATCAAAATCTGCCATTTTCGGAGAAAATGACCCACATATCCAATTATCCCGTATGCACCATGATCTCCCTTAGGGACCATCCTCACATCCTGGCTCCCTTTGTCATACCACGGGTAATGACCATACGAGTGACTTCATAATGAATGATGCCCTACTTCACGTCCAAAGTATTCGTAGCCAAGCATCCTCTAGCCCCTGCCAACTGAGGGGCCATAGAAGCGTTACCATCTCGTCTGATCCCCTTTTTACCTAGTGACAATACAAGGGATGTTACTTAGTTTTATACACTCTTGAGTGACCAGAGGAGCTCCACCGAGATAATGTCTCATCTCATCCATGATATACACGCACCCAAAAAATATTTTATCAACATGAAAATCTAGTTTTCATTCATAAGACATGAAAATGCATGAAACAGTGTAATGAACATTGTGACACAATACACAACAGATAAAAAACCAATCATCGCCCAACTCCACAAATAGACACATTCTCCAATCTGACCCAAAATCCACACTCATTAGACCCAAGGCCTTGCACAACCAAACTAACTGCAAAAAAATATGTTAGTGCAAATTATATTTAAATCTTTAGAAAGTTACTTATGGGTGACACCAAAAGTGGTGGAGCTGCGGTGGATAGTGATTTTACAAAGACTAGTCCTAGGTTAAAAACTGGAAAAATTGAAGGGGAGCTAAGGAGAAGCTTGGGCTAAGAATGGAGGAGCTAAGGGAGGTCTATGGAGCTAGTGGTAGTGGTTGGAGTCTGTGGGTGGGGGCGCACGGTTGTGAATCTAGAGATCCTGTGCATGAAGAGGGAGGGCTTTGGGTGACTGTTTTAGGCCACCATGGGCTGTAGAAGGGGATGGGGAGGTGCTAGGAGGCTCGGGGAGGTTGTGGGTGGTCTGGTGTGATGGCTAGGCCAGCTCATGGTAGTGCTAAGGCCGTGTGAGAGGGAGAAACCCATTTCAGGTTGTGCTCACGTGAGGGAGAAAGGGAGTTACTGAGGGGCTGGGTTTGGGTTAGAGGTTCTTGCTCGCGTGAGGGGAAGCTGGTGTAGTGGTCAGTGATGCCATGGGGTGGCACATGGTAGGGCTAGCAACCATGAAAGGTAGAAAAACCCATGGGTTTTGGGCTGGCTACCATGGGAGGAGAGAGGCTGCGAGGGTGGAGATCGTGAGCTGCGCCGGTGGGTGATGGCGATTTGGTTGGGTCGCCGTGACGCCGCTAGCTGAAGGAGTGGATCGGGTAGGGGGGCTTTTCATCGGGTGTAGGGGAGAGGGAGGAGAGAGAGGGGAAGAAAGAAAATGGGGAAGAAAAGAGAGGGACTTGGGTTTTAATTGAGACCCTTTATCTTAGGGTCTTCAAATTGATTAAACAGTGACAAATTAAACATAGAGTCAACTAAATTAAAATATGTAAAAAAGACAATAATTAATTAGTAAAAACACAACAAATTAAATTACACGACTCAAGTAGTAAAAACGATAAAATACTATAATAATAATAATAATAATAATCTATTTAAAATAAAGGAACCAACAAATTAATTAGTAAAATAACTAATTAAAAACACAAGGAAATGAGGGATGTCACATTTGAAGCCTTATCACAAAGAGGTACTTGGCAATCAAAATATACATACAAATTGTACTGAAACCCTTTTCTTGTCAATATAAGTACATTACAGGATTCTCCAATATTCACAATTTCTAGTAATGTAAATAAAAAATATGCAAATGTGACCATATATATGCATGATACATATCATGTAATCAGAGAAACTAGTTTGGCCTGGTAATATAACCCCCACTAGATTCATGGGTTGCTAAACATATATGCCTAACTTAACTGCCTAGATTTTATCAAGTTTATGACAAACCCCACTTGCCGCTAGATGTTACTAAGCATATGAACCTCACTTAGCAGTTGGGTTTTGTCAATGGTATTGATCTCTATGCTAATTGACAATTGGGAACTACAAAGTATAACCCTATTTAGTTTGAGGGTTTACATATTATTAGGAACAAGATTTGTGACACCCTTAAATTTCTTTTGGGATTTGATAGAGAATGAAGCACTTAGATATGTAACACAAGGTTATATAACCCCTTTCATGATAGTTAAGAATGCAACGCACCTAGCATGTTTCTAACAAGATGTGGGAAATGCAGCAGATAAATTTTTTTTAATAGCATGCATTGTACCCAAATGCTAATCCCAAAACATAATTACTTTCCATTCATATTCACATAAACAAAAGTCACATCATTTGTTCAACCAATCTGTAAACAAAAATGACATATTATTGGAGACAGAACTTTGCAGTTACAAACAAACAAAAATCTAATCCAAGTGTCAAGTTGCTCATGTAGGTCAGTTATAAATTCCAAAATAATGTCCAAAAACTGGAGGCTCAACTTCATAAGCTCCCCAAGGCTCTCCTTGGCCTATTTGATATCGTCTAGTTGGGGGTTCAAGGCTGCTCCATTCCCAGACACATCGTCTACAATTCCTAGTGAAATGGTAGTTAGGATTACCACAATGAGATTTATAAAATCTAAGCAAGTATGCTCCTAAGAGACTAACAATATAATTAAGCATGCATGACAGTAAATATGACATGTATGCTTGATGAACATAGACTTGCTTCTTAAAAACAAAACTTAGAAACATCGTAACTTATCATGAGCATGGCATACTTGTGTAAACAAAAAAATATTCATTCTTGTTCTTATTTGTTACATGATAAGGGATGCTCCATGATTCTGCATAAACTAGGTGCTCCTACTGGTACCGCATCACATCATAGGTCCTCGCACTAGTTGTGAGTACATCTTGATAGCTTGTACTTGTACCATGTATTTTGGCACCATCGGTGTTAGCTGCCTTGACTTCGCTTTGAAATCCAATTTAATCAAATCCATTCAAAGTTTGATTGATAATTCTTTGTCAATGCAATGGGATTTCACACTATTTTAATCATTTTAGAGTAGAGAGGGCAGTTCCACTAGGATAATCCATCATCCTAGCATTTGGGGTCATGATAAAACATAACAACTCATGCATGACATAGAAATATTTTCATGATAAACTTGTATGCTTATGATGTGGCATTTATGACATGTAACAGATATTCATGATCAATGTTTAAAATGATATGCAATGACATAAATAATTCAATTAAATAAGCATAAATAAAACATGAATATAATTGCTTGAATCTTACCACCTCACATACACAAATATATCACAAGTTAGAAGCTAACTTACAAATATATGTGTGAAATGAAGGCATAGTGTGGGTTGAAACGAGAGACATTCTAGGATTGGAAATTCTCACGTAACCTCATAGAAACAAAATTGACTAACTTTGAGCCTAATTTGCAAAATTACCCCTTAACTCTTAGGAAATTGCCATCTAGCCCCCTAAACTTATGAAGATTATTTGGCTCCAAAACTTACCAAATTTACATACCTAAAAAATTTACATAACAAAAACTCACATCTATTGTGAGAAACCCATTATGGCCAAAACTAATGATTGAGCTATAATATTGTGATTATTTTGCACTTAAATTCGAGTCAACCACACTTTCCTTACTAATAATTGAATGAGTTGAATCAATACTAACTCAATTGATAATTGACTAATTTTATGATCGAAATATCTAATTTATTACATGAAATTGAGGATGTTAATTGATGTGCAAATATGCAGGAGGGCCATGTGGAAATTTCCAAGACTTCACGCATGGAAGCTACTCACACCATGCCCTTGTAGACTCACACATGAAAGTGTTACAATTTCAACCACACGGAAACAGGGGACTTTTCGTATTGATGAAATTTGAGTTAGGGCCATGTAGAAATTAATCACGAAGCCTCGAAAGCACTTTAAAAAGCGTCAAATGGAAAGCACTTTGCGCAAGCCTCCTGCGTCAAAGGAAAGGAAATTGCACTAAAGCCAATCTCATTCTTCAGTTCATGCTACTCACCACACTGAAGCACTAAACAAAAGCACCAAACTTCAACTATACAAAATTCACACATGGGCATGGGTCTTTGTCGGTTTAGAAGCATCACGTGATACGGAAAGCAACTACTCCTTGTGTGACACCCCCAAATCCCCACATACGGACACGGGAAAATCGAGACGTCCGGATGACGACATCACGGGTCACCACCCTATCGACGAGTGTCAAGTGTGTGTATAAGCAACAAATGTGCACGAAGAAACACGCAGCGGATAGCAAAGTCATAAACTAAGTATCAGAATTTTTCTTGTTTAATACAAAGCTATTCAAAACATACATAATAAAATATTACAAGCTACAAATATTGTTTCAAACCAACCAGGAAGCATAAACTCCAACTCAATACTCCGGCGGAGCCGCATCCTCGGGCTCAGCCTCCTCCTCCTCATCGATCTCTGCACCAAAATTTACGGTACCAAAAATGGTGCCGCAGGTAAGTAAGACCCAAACGCCACAAGATAAAAACATATTAAACTCAACAATATGCATGGATGAATGTAAATGCACATGTCCCACAAAAACCACATATTTCCACGCTTGCCAAAAATCCCATTTGGCCCAAAAACATAACCTTGCCATTATCCCCAATAATGGCCCAAAACCAAACTATCAGAGCACTGTAGGCGGGAATCGCAGGCGGGACCCTACCACCATCCCTGCTCACCACCGTCCCTACACGTGCACCATAGGCGGGAATCATAGGCGGGATTCTACCACCGTCTCTGCTTACCACCATCCCTACGCGCGCACCGTAGGTAGGATTCTACCACCGTCCCTGTTTACCACCATCCCTACACGTGCCTCTGACTCAAACCAGTCAATCCAACCTTTCACATATACCATAAATCATTTCTCGCTTACAAGCCCAGCTTTCATGTTTCAAACACATGTACTTGCATGCAGCTACACGAAAAACTCGGTTTTCCCTTCTTAAACATGAACATGCGTGCTATACAATGCAAACATCAAGGCGCAAATATCTCAAACAAATATCAACATCAACCAAACAATTCCGTCCTCAATCCATCCGACCCCCGAACTCCTCGGACTCAGTCCGGAATCAACCAATCAGTCCAATAATTTATTGTAAGAGTAAAATTATATTTAAATCTAAAATAGAGTTTGAAAAATACTTACAGCATTATACGGTATTTTTTGAAAGCTTGCGGTGTTGCAAACAGTGGAGAAAAAGCAACGTAACAGTGTATTTTACACTGTGGCCTTGGGTAATAAATTACCCACTTTCGAACAGGGACAAACCAAGACACGAAATTGATAGGGAATGGCCTTGAGATGTTTATGAAGTTAAAAGAAGTGAGTTTTGGCCGTGGATGGTGGTGGAAACAGTTGTGGAAGCGGAAAAAGCCCAAATCGGATTTGAGCTCGTGGGAGATGTTCCGGCAACGGATCGATGCTGAAAATGGATGGGTTAGGTTGACAAGAGGTAGAGGAAGAAGCTGTGAAGAGGTGGTGGCCGGAGGTGGAACGACGGCGCCGGAAAAGCTCAAAAACCGTGTGGCTTGGAGGAGCTCGTGGTGGCTAACGGTGACTCGGATGGAGTTGAAACTTGGTGGGGATGTTCACCGGTAGGAGTGGAAGAAAACTGGGTGGGTGGTGTCGGCCACATTGCCGGCTAGCGGCAGTTTTGGGCTGAGAAAGCAACCTGCGACAGAGAGAGAAAGGAGAGCTGGTGCCGTGACTTCCAGCGGTGTGTGGCGGCTAACGGCTGCACGGATGGCCCTGAAAATTGGTGGGGATGATCACTGGTGGGAGGGGAAGATTTTGGTGGGGGTGGTGTACTACAGAGCGGTGAACTGGGCGGCCGAAGGATCGGCGATGGGAAGGAGAAAGGGGCAGCTCGGGCATGCAGGAAAGAAGGGAAAAAGAAGAAGAAAAAAGAAAGAAAGAAGAAGGAAAGAAAAGGGAAAGGAAAATGGAAAAAAAAAAGGAAAAAAGAAAAAAGAGAAAAGAAAAGAAATGAGGTCCAATCCTCACTTCGGAAACCAAACAAACTGATCTGCCGAAAACGATTTTAAAAATATAAAACAACTAAAATAAATTAAACACCACAAAAAATAAAATAAAAACTGATTTAAAATACAATAATTTTAAAAAAAGAACTAATATATAATTAAATTAAAAATAACTCCTTCAGTGAAAATACACGTAAAAATTGGTCATCACATCCTCCCCCCTTAAAACAAATTTCATCCTCGAAATTTCCATGATCAACCATGAGTGCCAAAAAGATACAAGATACAACTCCGAACATATTTGAGAAATACATATCATCAACAACTCCCAACAAATTCTAATAGTTTTTATGTTCATACCATAACTTGTTAATATCAATGATGTCTCTGCTTTACATTCCAAACTTCCATCCTATTCCAACTTTGGTAACCTAACAGCCATTTCCAAAGTTAACCATCAATAAACAAAATTTGCACGACCAAAAGATTAATCTCCTATTAAAACTACGAATCACTACTAATTCCTCAAAATCAATACAAAATTTGAATATCTAGGTATCTCCATAAATCATGCTTTCACGCGCTCTCTGATATCTCACCAAAATACATAAAGGCTAAATCCTCAAAAAAAATTAACATCATGGAGTACAAGCTCAATCCACACCTAATCACAAGAAAACCTTTACCACATTTCTATAGAAGATAATATACCTCCAAAACTACAAATCTCCACTCATTCCTCAGTGGGCCATCGTTGCCCTAATCAACCTCCAGGCCCCAAATTGAAAACACATAACATCATCCCAAAATACACATGCCTCTTCTAAAGATAAGGAACATATCCAAAAGGCCCAAGTCCTTCCTGGCCAACCAACGAGAGCGCTTATAACTTCTATCCGATATCCCACACTTCAAGCTCATTACCTATATTTTGAATAACATCTACTCACTAATATCTAACTCATTATAAACTACCATTGACTTCAATTCGCAATTAATTCTCAAGATAAACACAACAGTTGTTACAAACCATCATCTCAATGGGTAAACCGCTTCGACTGCACATTCCATTCAACTTACCAAACAACTCAAAGCCAAAATCTCTTGAATTTAATATTATCACACAGATTCCTCTTCAACTCCTACCAAGCCAAAAATAGATGAGACTAGGACCAGCACTCTCCAAAATCCATACACTTGTACCATTACTACTCGTCGATCTTATGCACTCCTAGCCAACACCAAAAATCATTCAAACGTACAAGTGATCCATTCTCAAAAGTCTATGGATCATATAGTCTCAAATTCAATTGTATTCAATACCAATACAAAGTCTAGTATTTCCAACACCTTGATGGACCTACATCTTTCGAATCGATAGAATCATTTCCTAAGATTTGCTACTACAACCTCGAGTTAACATTAATTATTTTCTAACTAGCTCGATATCTTCAATCCTCAAAGAAATCTACTCTAGAAAGATTTTCATATCAATAACTCAACTCTAATCAACCCCATTTTAATGGTTACTAACTAATCATTCACTGGAGTAGATCAAGCTATAGCACTAAGTCTGTAAAACTAAGAACTCAATTCTTATTATAAATCAGTACTTCAACTCTGCAATTCTAAAACCTTAAGTCAAATAAGAATCATCTTCCAGAAGTTCTGAGATCAAGGAACTTACATCCCATAATAGAAAAATTGACTCCCAAATCTTTCAAATTCTAAAACATTATTACGTAATAAATCATTTTCTGAAATTCCCAAGATTGGTGGCCTTAATCTAAAACATTCACCTTAAAAGCTTGTAAAATCTAAAGCCCCAATTTCCACCAAATTACTCATCCGACTCACGAAAGCTAAAACTTGAAATTTAATTATTCCCCCCCCCCCCCCCCCTCAAAAGCTTGTCGAACCTAAAACCTTAATTACCATAAACTTATTTTCCTAAAATCTATAAGGCCCCAAATTTTAAAACTTCAATGAAACTTCATAAAATCTATCCTTGAAATTTGTTGGACTTACAACCTACTACGTTATAGACCATTTCATAAACTCCACGGAACTAAAGAACTCAATTATTCTACTTCCCTAAAAGATCACCCAGATCATGCCATTCTCTCCAAGCCTCGATAATATATATATATATATAAAAGAAAACAAAACGACACAAGGCATTTATCACGAAGGATTAGATTAGACCCATACCTGCCATGACTTCAGCATTTTGAGTCTCTGCAACCTCGCCTCCAACGGTACCAGGAGTCACTGCGTACATTCAAGCCCGAGCTAATTGCCTCTGGTTAGCTCTACCACTGTGACGAGCTCCACGGCTTTCTTGAACTCGACTAGGGCATTCACGAGCAAGATGCCCTGTCTGACCGCATTCAGAACATTGGTTACTACCCAGACGACACTCGCCTCCGTGAGCTCTATTACATCTTCCACAAATTGGCATTCGTCCTCCCATACGCACTCCCGAGGCTGCTAATGGTCGAGTCCCATTTCGCTGAACAAACTTCTGAGGTGAACCCGAACTACTTCCTTCACCAGTAAAACTCCACCTCTTTTGTCCTTGAGGGGAGCCCATACTCAAATTATTCTCTCGCTCCACAAGAGTGACCACATCCACTAAATCTTGAAAAGTGGATATCCGGTGGCTGACCACCATTCGGCGTATATTAGGACATAGACCCTCCTGGAAACGCTCGGCCTGCATCTCCTCCGAGGAGATGAGGTGGGGAGCAAATCGCCCAAGTTCTATAAATCTCCGAGCGTACTGTTCCACGGTCATGCTCCCTTGGACCAAGCTTGAGAACTCTCTTGCTTTTTGTAGCCTTACATAAGTGGGAAAGAAGCGATCATTAAATTCTTTCTTGAAGCGCGGCCAGGTCATAGCGGCAAAAGATCCCAACTCTGACTCCAGCATTACTCTCTTGGTATCCCACCACTCAGAAGCGGTGCCTTGCAATAGATAGCTGGCGTAGAGTACTTGTTGCGCCTCAGTGCAACCACATATTTTAAAGGTTCTCTCTAGATCTCTGACCCACTTTCCAGCCCGTAGTGGATCTTCTTCTCCCGTGAAGGGTGGAGTTCTATGTGCTAGAAAGTGCTCATAGGTGCATCCAACTTGCGCCATGCTACTAGGCCCTCCTGGGTGTAGCTAAGGCCCTCCTTGTTGTGGCCAAAGACCTCCTTGTTGTGGCCAAAGCCCTCCTTGTTGCGGCCAAGCCCCTTCTTGTTGTGGCCAGGCCCTCCTTGTTGTGGCCTAAAATTCTGTTGCATGAACTCAATCATCTGCCGTATTGCTTGGGCTATGGAATCATCTCTCGGTGTATCATCCCGAGGCCCTTGAGTAGACTTCCTTGGCCTCACCATTTTCCTACCACAACACAACCTTTGACCCCCTTTAAGAAAAAAAAAAAAAAAAAACCAACAACACATAACAAGAAACAAAAAGAGACCAGCATGCAATAACATAACTAAATAAATAAAAACAAGCAAACAAGCTCAAATAAATAAAACAAATAAAACATGTCAAGAAACCCAAAGCCAAACTGCTCTGAGTAAAACTAGGGAGGTCCTTGGCTATGCCCAGGAGGGCCTAGTGGCATAGTGCAAGCTGGATGCACCTATGAGCGCTTTATGGCACATAGAACTCCACACTTCACTGGGGAAAAGGATCCACTTCAAGCTGGAAAGTGGGTCAAAGACTTGGAAAGGACTTTTGAGGTGTGTGGTTGCACTGAGGCGCAACAAGTACTCTATGCCAGCTATCTGTTGCAAGGCACTGCTTCTGAGTGGTGGCATATCAAGAGAGTAATGTTGGAATCAGAATTGGGGTCTTTCGCCGCTGTGACCTGGCAGCACTTCAAAAAAGAGTTTAATGATCGCTTCTTTCCCGCTTCCGTGAGGTGGCAAAAGGTAAGAGAATTCTCAAGCTTGGTCCAAGGGAGCATCACCGTGGAACAGTACGCCCGGAGATTTATAGAACTTGGGCGATTTGCTCCCCACCTCATCACCTAGGAGGAGATGCAAGCCGAGCATTTCCAGGAGAGTCTACGTCCTGATATACACCGAATGGTGGTCAGCCACCAGATATCCACTTTTCAAGAATTAGTTGATTTGGCCACTCTAGTAGAGCGTTAGGTTAGTTTGAGTGTGGACACCCCTCTAGGTTAGAAAAGGCTGAACATTGATGGTGAAGGAAGTAGTTCTGGATCACCACAAAAGTTTATGTAGAGGACTGGAATCCGATCGTTGGTAGCCCCCGGTGTGTGTATGGGGGGTTGAGTTCCAGTTTGTGCCAAATGTAATAGAGCTCACGGAGGCGAGTGTCATCTGGGTAGTAATCAATGTTTTGAATACGGTCAGACGGGGCATTTTACTCGTGAGTGCCCTAGTCGAGTTCAAGAAAGCCGTGGAGCTCGTCGCAGTGGTAGAACTAACCAGAGGCATTTAGCTCGGGCTCGAATGTACGCAGTGACTCTTGGTACTGTTGGAGGCGAGGTTACGGAGACTCAGAATGCTAGAGTCATGGCAGGTATGGGTCTAATCTAATCTTTCGTGATGAATGCCTGGTATGGTTTTTTTTTTATATATTATCGAGGCTTGGAGAGAATGGCATGATTGGGGTGATCTTTTAGGGAAGTAGAATAATTGAGTTCTTTGGTTCCGTGGAGTTTATGAAGTGGTCTATAGCGTAGTAGGTTGTGAGTTCAACAAATTTTGATGTTAGATTTTATGAAATTTCAGCAAAGTTTTAAAGTTTGGGGCCTTATAGATTTTAGGAAAATAAGTTTATGGTAATTAAGCTGTTAGGTTCGACAAGCTTTGGGGGGGAAAAATTAAATTTCGAGTTTTAGATTTCGTGATTCTGATGAATAATTTGGTGGCAATTGGGGCTTTAGATTTTATAAGCTTTTAGGGTGAATGTTTTGGATTAAAGCCACCAATCTTGAGAATTTCAGAAAATGATTTATTATCTAGTAATGTTTTAAAATTTGAAAGATTTGGGAGTCAATTTTTCTTTTATGGGATGTAAGTTCCTTGATCTTAGAAGTTCTGGAAGATGATTTTTATTTGATTTAAGGTTTTAGAATTGTAGAGTTGAATGACTAATTTATAATAAGAATTGAGTTCTTAGTTTTACAGACTTAGTGCTGTAGCTTGATCTACTCTAGTGAGTGATTAGTTTGTAACCATTAAAATGGGGTTGATTGGAGTTGAGTTATTGATATGAGAATTTTTCTAGAGTAGATTTCTTTGAGCATTGAAGATATCGAGCTAGTTTAGAAAATAATTATTGTTAACCCGAGGTTGTAGTGGCAGATTTTAGGAAATGATTCTATCAACTCGAAAGATATAGGTCCATCAAGGTGTTGGAAATAGTAGATTTTGTGTTGGTATTGAATACGATTGAATTTGAGGCTATATGATCCGTAGACTTTTGGGAATAGATTCTTAGCAGGTTTAAGGTCATTCTCGGTACCAAGCTTTAAGCAATGGCTAGTTGCTGATTTAAGGATGTAAGTTGAGTAGATTCAGGAATGATTCTTGTTGAGTTGAGGATATAAGTTCAGGCGATGGAGATGTGATAATGGATCACTTGTACGTTTGAATGATTTGTGGTGTTGGCTAAGAGTACATGAGATTGATGAGTAGTAATGGTAAGTGCGCATGGATTTCGGGGACTGCTGGTCCTAGTCTCATCTATTTTTTGGCTTGGTAGGAGTTGAAGAGGAATTTGTGTGGTAATATTAAATTCAAGAGATTTTGGCTTTGAGTTGTTCGGTAAGTTGAACGGAATGTGCAGTCGAAGCGGGTTACCCATTGGGATGATGGTTTGAAACGACTGTTGTGTTTATCTTGAGAATTAATTGCGACTTGAAGTCATAGGAATTTAAATTGGTGAGGCTATACTTTTCTTTGGAGATCAAGTATCTAGTTGGGAGAATTGGGGATATGGTTATTTAACTTGAAAGGAGATCGTTAGGTCACCATGTGTGGTGTATGAAGTAATAAATATTGGAAGTTGAAACTTGTGCATCAACGGTGGGTAGCATAATCATATGTATGAGGTAATAAAGCAGTAGGATCCATGAGTGTTGTTTAATAGTTTTGATGGATTGAAGATTTAAACAGTATGGCCTATCTTGAGATTTATTTGTGAAGTGCTATTGAAGGAATTAGTTGTACTAAAACTAAAGTTTTTGAGAGTACAAGTAGGTGGGTGCGTTACCAAGAGCGTTCCGATTATGTCTAGATGAAGTCAATGGTAGTTTATAGTGAGTTAGTTATTGCAAGATTAGATGTTATTCAAAATATAGGTAATGAGCTTGAAGTGTGGGATATCGGATAGAGGTTATAGGCGCTCTCGTTGGTTAGCTGGGAAGGACTTGGGCCTTTTGGAGATGTTCCTTATCTTTAGAAGAGACAGGTGTATTTTGAGATGATGTAGAAGAGACAGGTGTATTTTGGGATGATGTTATGTGTTTTCAAATTGGAGCTTGGAGGTTGATTAGTACTGGTTTCCGTCATCAATCAATGGATGTATTTTTGCGGAATGTTGGTTTTCATTTAGGGCAGCGATGGCCAACTGAGGAATGAGTGGAGATTTGTGGTTTTTGGAAGTATACGATTCTCTATGGAAATGTGGTAAAGGTTTTCTTGTGATTAGGTGTGGATTGAGCTTGTACTTCATGATATTAATTTTTGAGGATATAGCCTTTATGTATTTTGGTGAGTTATCAAAGTGCGCGCAAAAGCATGATTTTTGGAGATTCTTAGAAGTTCAAATTTTGTGTTGATTTTGAAGAATTAGTAGTGATTCAAAGTTTTAATGGGAGATTAATCATTTGGTCATGCAATTTGGTTTATGGATGGTTAACTTTCGGAGTGGCTATTACCAAAGTTGGAATGGGATGAAAGTTTGGAAGGTAAAACAGAGACGTCGTTAATATTAGTAATTTATGGTGCGAAGATAATAACCATTGGATTTGTTGGGAGTTGTCGATGATATGTATCTCTAATTTATGTTCAGAGTTGTATCCTATATCTTTTTGGCACTGGTGTTTGATCTTGCAAAATTCGAGGACGAAATTTGTTTTTAAGGGCGGGAGGATGTGATGACCATCTTTTACGTGTATTTTCACTGAAGGGTTGTTTTTAATTTAATTAATATATTGGTTTATTTATTTTAAATTATTGTATTTTAAATTTGTTTTAATTTATTTGATGTGGTGTTTCATTTATTTTAGTCGTTTTACGTTTTTTAATATTGTTTTCGGCGGATTGGTTTTTGGTTTCCGGAGTGAGGATTGGACCTCATTTCTTTTCTTTTCTCTTTTTTCTTTTTCCCTTTTTCCTTTTTCTTTTTTCATTTTCTTTCCTTCTTCTTCTTTCTTTTCTTCTTCTTCTTTTCCTCTCTTCTCTCTTGCGCACGCCCAGCTCCTTTTCCCCTTCCCGTCGCTAGCCCTTTGACCGCCTGGTTCGCTGCCGTCCGGCCACCGTGTAGTGCACCACCCCCACCAAAATCTTCCCCTTCCACCAGAGATCATCCCCACCAATTTTCAGGACCATCTAACCAGCCGTTAGCCGCCACGCACGGCTGGAAGTCACGGCACCAGCCCTGTTTTTCCTCTCTGTCACTGGTTGCTTTCTCAGCCCAGAACCGCCACTCGCCAGTGGCGTGGCCTACACCACCCACCATTTTTCTTCCCCTTCCACCAGTGAGCATCCCCACCAAGTTTCACCTCCATCCGAGCCACCATTAGCCTCCACGAGCTCCTCCAAGCCACACGGTTTTTGACCTTTTTCGGTGCCGTCGCTCCACCTCCGGCCACCACCTCTTCACAGCTTCTTGCCCTACCTCTTGCCGACCTAACTCACCCATTTCCGGCCTCGATCTGTTGCCGGAGCAGCTCCCACGAGCTCAAATCTGATTTGGCCTTTTTCCGCTTCCTCCGCCATTTCCACCACCACCCACGGCTAAAACTCATTTCCTTTAGCTTCATAAACATCTCAAGACCTTTCCCTATCAATTTCATGCCTTGGTTTGTCCCCGTTCGAAAGTGGGTAATTTATTACCCACGGCCACCTGTTACGTTCCTTTTCCTCCGCCGTTTGCAACGCCGCGAGCTTTTAAAAAATACCGTATAGCGCTATAAGTATTTTCCAAACTCTACTTTTAGATTTAAATATATTTTGCTCTTACAATAAATATTTGCTATTGGTTGGTTGATTCCGGACTGAGTCCGAGGAGTTCGGGGGTCGGATGGATTGAGGACGAAGTTGCTTGGATTGTTGATTTATGGTTGGTTGGTTGTTTTGTGCATTGAGATTGCATTTACATGGTTCATGCACGTGCATTTTATTTAAATTGAGAAAATCATATTTTCTTGGCGTAAATGGAATTTCGGGTGCGTGTGTCTCGCGAGCCCAAGCTGGGATGGGTTATTATCTCGGTGGAGCTCCTTTGGTCACTCGGGAGTGGATAATACTAACTGACATCTCTTGGGTCATCGCAGGGCGACGACTGGATCGCACGATACGGTAACACTGCCATGTCGACTCCGTGGTCCCTAGAGTGGTGGGGACTAGAGGATGGCCTGGCCAGGGACACACTGGGCGCGAGTCTGGGTATCGTTCGTTTAGGTGTCACACGCGTAGTCGTTACCTGCGGTGTGGCACAGAGCCAGAGTGTGCGGATGATCCCTAGGGGAGATCATGGTGCATGCATAATTGGATTGTTTTTATGGTTTTTGAATACGGGCCATTTTCTGGGAAAATGGCGAGGATGTGTTGAGGCTTTGTGATCCATTTTTTGGGAAAATGGTGGTTTATTGATTTGGGCCATTATCTGGGATAATGGCGAGGACTAGTTTTAAAGGATATGTTTTTGGGCCAAACGGGTTTTTGGCATGCGTGGAAAAATGAGGTTGTATGGGACATGTGCATTGGCTTTTATTTCATGCATATTGTTTGAGTTTTATATATTTTTATCTAGTGGTGTTTGGATTTTACTTACCTACGGCACCATTTCTAGTACCGTAGATTTTGGTGCAGTGATCGAGGAAGAGGAGGAGGAGGCTGAGCCCGAGGATGCGGCTCTGCCGGAGTTCTGAGTGGAAGATAATGTCTTGTTGTTGGATTTGAATAATATTTATAGTTTGTAATATTTTATTATGTATGTTTTGAACAGCTTTGTATTAAACTAAGAAAAATTCTGATACTTAGTTATATGGCTTCGTTATCTGCTGCATGTTTCTTTTGCACATTTGTTGCTTTTACATACACTTGGTACTCGTCGTTAGGGTGGTGACCCATGATGTCATCATCCGGACATCTCGATTTCTCCGTGTCCGTGCGTGGGGATTTGGGGGCGTCACACATAGAGCTAAGATTTGAAGGATAACTCAACAAAATATCACAAACTCTCAAGGCTTATCAACATTCATTCAAACCGAACACCTCATCACCATATCCCATCATCTATCTTCAAACTTCAGATAACAATTAGCAACACTCTTCCAATACTCCAAGATTCAAAGCTTAATAATAATAATAATAATAATAATAATAATAATAAAGAATACACAAGAGATTTGAGTTAGAAAAAGAACTTACAAAGCTGAAAGTCCTAAGAAAACAACACCAAACTTTCTCTCCAAGAACTTTCTTGATTTCTCTAAAGGAAAGAGATGACAAATATGCAAAGTGTGGGAGAATGAGAAGGGGTAGCGTGGGCTATAGGGGGCTGACTTAGAGTGGGTAGGATCCCAAGATACATGATGTGAAGAAAGCTTGTGCAAGTGGGGGGAAAACTACTAGAGAGAGGGCTGGAATGCATGATAGTTGAGTGCTGAGATTAAGGTGAGTAGCTTGAGTGTTTGACCTTCCATAGGGTAGGCCGAACCAAGGGTAAAACAGTAGGCCTTGGAGTGGTCATTCACTGGAAAAAGCTTGTGTGAGAAGCTAAGGAAAAAAAAAAGGGTTTTGGCCATAATAAAAATAGAACATCTAGTTGGCTCATTTAGGGTATAGTTAGGGCATATTTGGAAACGATTTCGTTCTCATCCCATCTTTATTTATTCCCAAATATCATTCAAATACAAATAATTTCAAACTAATCATTATAACTTCTCCAAACTTTCAAACAAAAAATAAAAAATAATTCAACTTTTTCAACTCCCAAAACAAAAATAATATTAAAAAATTATATTCTAACAATATTTTAACTTTATAATATTTTTTATTCAACTTTTTCTCTCTCCTTTCCTAAAATCCAATAAACACTTAACTCAAACTATCTCACGACTATTAACAAACCATCTTACTACTATCTAAAACATTCTCATCTCATCTCATCTCATTCCTCAAGCCTCCCCTTAGAGTTTCAATTAGGGTTTCAAGTCCACTTGCAATTGGTTTGGTCAAATGAGGGTACCATAGTATAAGGGCATGGATGGGGTGTAAGAAATCATACTTTAGTTGATAGTTGCTTGTAGAAGTGGTTTAAACCAAGAGGAAAACAATAGTCCAGAATCGATAATTTAGGGTTTGGAAGTTTAGGATTTTGATTACACCACAAGTTTTTTGGGTTTCATTAAGGTTAAAACCTTCTTTGTTGGTTGGCCGTTGATGTACTTAAGTGGGTGGAATAGTGAAATGTGTAAGAAGGCATGTTGACTTGCTTGGGATGAAATTGCCATTTAATTGAGGCACTTTGTTTTCAACCCTAACTGTGATGACCCGCTTTTACATGCATTTTCACTGAAGGGTTGTTTTTAATTTAATTAATATATTGGTTTATTTATTTTAAATTATTGTATTTTAAATTGAGTTTAATTTATTTGATGTTGTGCTTAATTTATTTTAGTCGTTTTACGGTTTTTAATATCATTTTCAGCGGATCGGTTTTTTGGTTTCCGGAGTGAGGATTGTATCTCATTTCTTTCTTTTCTCTTTTTATTTTTCCCTTTTTCCTTTTTCTTTTATTCTTTTCTTTCCTTTCTTTCTTTTTCTTCTTTTTCCTTCCCGGTTTCTCTCTCCCTGCGCAGCTCTTCTTCCTTTTCTCCTTACCATCGCCGCCCCTTTGACCTCCTGGTGCGCCTCCGTCTGGCTGCCGTGTAGTGCACCACCCCCACCATTCTCTTCCCCTCCCACTAGAGATCATCCCCACCAATTTTCAGAGCCATCGGACCAGCCGTTAGCCGCCACGAGCCCCTGGAAGTCACGGCACCTGCTCTGTTTTTTCCCCCTATCGCCGGTTGCTTTCGCAGCCCAGAACCGCGGCTCGCCGGTGGCGTGGCCTACACCACCCACCTAGTTTTCTTCCCCTCTCACCGGTGAACATCTCCACCAAGTTTCACCTCCATCTGAGCCACCGTTAGCCACCGCGAGCTCCTCCAAGCCACACAGTTTTTCACCACCTCTGGCCACCATTTCTTCACAGCTTCTTCCCCTACCTCTTGCCAACCTAAACCACCCATTTCCGGCCTCAATCCCTTGCCGGAGCAGCTCCCATGAGCTCAACTCTGATTTGAGCTTTTTCCGCTTCCTCCTCCATTTCCACCGCCACCCAAGGCCAAAACTCATTTCCTTTAGCTTCATAAATATCTCAAGACCATTCCCTATCAATTTCGTGCCTTGGTTTGTCCCCGTTCGAAAGTGGGTAATTTATTACCCACGACCACAGTGTAAATTACACTGTTACGTTGCTTTTCCTCCTCCGTTTGCAACGCCGCGAGCTTTCAAAAAATACCGTATAGCACTTTAAGTATTTTTCAAACCCTATTTTTAGATTTAAATATATTTTCCTCATACAATAAATTATTACTGTTGGTTGGCTGATTCAGGACTGAGTCCAAGGAGTTCAGGGGTCGGATGGATTGAGGACGGAGTTGCTTGATGTGTTGATTTGGACTGGTTGGTTGTTTTATGCCTTGAGGTTGCATTTATATTGTATTTATGCGCATTTATTTTTAATTGAGAAAATCGTGTTTTGTTGGGGTAAATGGATTTCGGGTGCGTGTGTCTCACGAACCCAAGCCAGGATGGGTTATTATCTCGGTGGAGCTTCTCTGGTCACTCGAGATTGGAAAATACTGAGTGACATCCCCTGGGTTGTTGCAGGGCAATGACCGGATCGCACGATACGGTAACACTGTCTTCTCGACTCCGTGGTCCTTAGAGTGGCAGGGACTAGAGGATGGCCTAGCCAAGTACGCGCTGGGCGCGAGTCTGGGCATCGCTTGTTTAGGTGTCACACGCGTAGTCGTTACCTGTGGTGTGGCATAGAGCCAGGGTGTGCGGATGATCCCTAGGGGAGATCATGGTGCATGCATAATTGGATTGTTTTTTATGGTTTTCAGATGCGGGCCATTTTCTAGGAAAATGGCGAAGTTTGGTTTTGAGGTTTTTGATCCATTTTCTGGGATAATGGCGAGGCTTGGTTTTAAGCGATATGTTTTTGTGGGCCAAATGGGTTCTTGGCGTGCGTGAAAAAATATGGCTTTATGGGACATGTGCATTGGCTTTTCTTTCATGCATATTGTTTGAGTTTTATACGTTTTTATCTAGTGGTGTTTGGATTTTACTTACATGCGGCACCATTTCTGGTACCGTAGATTTTGGCGCAGAGATCGAGGAAGAGGAGGAGGAGGCTAAGCCCGAGGGTGCGGCTCTGCCAGATTTCTGAGTGGAGTTTATGTTTTGTATTTGGCTTTGAAATAATATTTGTAATTTGAATAGCTTTGTATTAAACAAGAAAAATTCTGGTACTTAGTTATATGGCTTTGCTATCCGCTGCGTGTTTCTTTGTACACATTTGTTGCTTATACACACACTTGGCACACGTCGTTGGGGTGGTGACCCCTGATGTCATCATCCGGACATCTCGATTTCCCTGTGTCCGTGCGTAGGGGGATTTGGGGGCGTCACACTAACAAAACTTTAAACCAAGTGCTACAAACTGAAAGCCCAAATGGTTAGGGAAACCCGAGCGCTAAAACCTCCAAACCCTAAACTAGTGGTTGCTTTGTGGTGAAGTGTTTTTCCAGTTGGTTGAGCCACTTCCACAAGCAACCAACCATTCAAGTACACACTCTTACACCCTTATCCACTCTGTTACACCTTGGTACTTACATTTGAATAAAAAAAAAAAAACTATATTTGCACTAAACCCTAACCAAATCCCTCTTTTTTTTTTTTTTTTTTTGAGAAGAAACACTTCATTGGATTAAGTCATAGGTTACAAGCATCACCGGCAACAACTTGCTTAATACAACAAGGAATATCTTCTAGATCATAACGATCAAACTCACTCAAAAGGGCATTCTTGGCCAGCACATGTGCTGCCACATTAGCATCCCTTTTAGTATGACACACACTCCAAGCAACAAAGGACCTCAAAATAGAAACTGTATCCTCGATTTTAAGTCCTCCTATGCTCCTGTCTTCCTCTTGATCCCTGAGTTATTTGACAACCTGAAGAGAGTCTCCTTCCAACATGATCTCACTGATCCCAGACTCTTTACAAAACAGGACAGCCAACATCAAAGCATACGCCTCTGCAGCATAAGGAGATAGAGTGACTTCCCTTCGAGCTCTAAGTGTTCCCATGACCCTTCCACAGCTGTCTCTAATAATGGCTCCAACTCCAACCAGGCCTTTTGTGGTATTGAGAGATGCATCCCAGTTCAACTTGTAATTCCCCTCGGGTGGTTTCTTCCAAGTCTGAGGTGAGGAGGCAGGGCTGGCCAGACCTTGGGGGGCCTTTGCTTTTACTGCTCTAAAGCAACTCAATTCAATATGAGTGATAAAGGGTTAGAATTGCATAATTAAGTTGTTTAAATGAGTGATTTATTTTATCAAATAAGGATTGAACACTTAATTATGCATCAAATTCTAATATTGAATGTCAAATTAATTGATGCCAATATTTTTGCACATCAAAGTCTCATATTTGCCCTTGAAATACTTAAACTATAATATCATTTCATTTATATATTGTAGGGCATTTATGGAAGGAAAGAAATAATGGGACCTATGAGAAAATAGAGAAATTGATTATGGTTTTATGGAATCTCATCTAATAGAGATCAAATGCAACATCATTCAAATCACACCAACTCACACATGCAAAAAGAATCCTTCGGATAGCACTCACTCGGGCACCACATGGACAGCAGCCACTCACACCAGCTCACACAAGCTGCTACAGCAGGAGAAGAGGACTCACACATGCAGAAAATTGCAAAGACAGCAGCCTTCGGACAGCACTCATTCGAAATGCACACATGCAGAAAACATGGGACCAGCTCACACATGCAGACCAACATGCAATACACATGCAGACCAGCAGAGCATTCAGATTCACACATGCAAGAGCACATCACACATGCAGAAAAGTGCAATACACATGCAGACCAGCAGAGCATTCGGACTCAAACATGCAGACCATTCACACATGCAGAAAAGTGCAATACACATGCAGACCAACAGAGCATTCGGACTTAAACAGCAGAAACCCACATGGATAGCACACATGCAGCAGCTGGACGTGCAACATATCAGTTATGTGCTGCTGGAAGCTTTTGGCATATGAAGCTGAGAGATGGAAGCACGTTGAAGACAGCAGGATGCTGGAACTCACAGATGAACGTGCAGCAACAAACCCACATAGACAACACACAAACGGAAAGCACATGGCAAGGTGGTCTACGGAAGGCACCAACCTGGACGTGCAGCAGCAGCAGAGTTATTTTTTTTCTTTCTTTTTTTGTTCGGTTAGCTGAAGCAGAGGAGTTATGAGCTTTGCCTATATATTATTTTTCGTTGGAGACCTAGGAGGAGGGGAGCTGGGAGTTTTATTTCATTTCTTTCATTCCAGACTGGGGTGGGTAGAACTTCTTGTTTTTCTTTTTACGTTTTACCCCAGAGGGTCGGCGGAAGGCTGCTCTGGAAGTCTTCGTTGTTTTCTTTTTCTTTTTTCACTTCGGCGTATTATTTTTTTTTTGGTTTCAGTGGGAAGAAACTCATTCTCATCTTGGGAGATTTATTTCTTTAGCTTAGTTTTTTTCTCCATTGCAGAAAAGGGGACGGACGGAAGCTCTAATCCTCTAGCTTGTAGTTTTATTTTTCTGTTTTTTTTAGTTTGGACAATAGGGTGGTTCAAACCTAGGCTGGTCGTCTGGTTTTGATATTATTTGTCATTTTCTTTTTCTATTCACAGCTCTGCTTCTTAGCTCTTCGTGGTAGTCGGCTGGTTATTTTTATTTTCTTTTCCTGCGTTTTTCCAGATTTTGGAATTTTTAGCTAGTTTCATGTTTATTTTGCTTTTACGTTTATGTTTTGCAGACCAAGAGGTAATCGGCGCATAGTTATTTACTTTCTTTCCAGTTTTATGCTCGGTTGGGCATATTTTACGTTGGTAGACGGTGGCACTTTCTCGGGCTTTTGAGTTTTTTTTTTCTCTCTTAGTTTCTTTTCCATTTTTTTTATTCAACACTCAGTTTTTTTTATAGCTTTGCTTAGATTAATTTTTGTTGTTAAAAATATCATGTGTAGCTAATTTTTTAAGCTTGGGTTGTGGAATGGGACGTGATTTGTTTTGGATTCTAGATCGATGCAATATTTTGTTAATAATTGTTGATTTCACTATGTTACTAGTCGGATTTAAATTGAAAATAGGTTGCGCCTCTTACTCTTGTTTTGTTGTTGACGTAAGGCACAACAAAAGCTTGAAAACTATCAAGGCCTCTCTTTTTTTTTTTTTTTTTTTGATAGGAAATGCTTCACTGCATATATTCATAGTCGAAGTTACAACTGTGACTTAACAAACTGAAAAAACCAGACCGTAAGCCAACTAACGCATCTGCTCAGGAGCTCCCCCGTCAACAAATTTCTTTGTGACGGACAGTGTCTAAAACTTCTATACCTCCTCTCTTGACAGCGGTCAAAAGAGAAAGCTCTCTGATAAACAGAGATAAACGACCTCTCTTTCGAAGAAGAGAGGTACACCACACTCTCTCCTCCCACGGAGGAAGAGTACCCAAACCTACATTCCTCTAAAAGAGGAGTAGGACAAAACCCACATTCCTTTTAAGAAGGAGTGGGACTCTAGGCAGTACACTATATATAAAACCTAAAACGTAATTAAAAACAAATACAGAACAACAAAAAAATAGAAAAGGCTGTGCAAAGCAGAGGGCCCAGCCCAGGCCCATGACCCATCATCGTGGGGGCCCGACCCGCTAACAGAAGAGGCTCCTAAGGATCGGACTAGGGTTTCCTCGCTACATCCGCCGCCCCTTCTTCTTCTCTGTTCCTGTGCAGCGCCAAGCGGAAAGTGAATTACCTCAAATTTTGTTAAGGGAAGTGTTGGTATTACATCAGTGATTACAGCAATAATAATGCCACAAGTATGAGCATATTGCCAAGAAAGAGCTATGATTTGAATCATGTGAGTTTCTCTTTTAATGTTCTTTTCACTAAGTATTTTCCCAGTTTGATTTAATTTCCCATATCCAGTTCTTTCTTAACCCTCACCCTGTGGCCTATCATTACAACCTTAATAAAGACCTTTTGATCTTTGATTTTGGTGTTGACTACATTAGTGGAGAGGATTTCTGAAAATTGGACTTATGGGGTTAAGTTTTAAGAGAATTCTTCTGATTTTGGTTGTTCTACTTTTATCTGAGTTTGCAGGTGGTTTGAGGTTAAATTGACTATATCACACACACACTCAAGCTCTTAGCTTTAGGTTGAAGTAAACGCCTAACTCTTGCTTGACAAATTGCAAAATTTTTGATTGATTTTCTTGCTATCTTTGATGTTAAAAGAGTAAGATACTAGAGATGAAATCTAAATTCATAAAAGCTTGGTGAATGATGATACTTCTCTTTGGGGTCGAGTTGATATTGCCTAAACAATCATTTGTTTTTCTTTTTGTTTGAGGACAAACAAAGTTGTAAGTTTGGGGGTATTTGATGGCTTGCAAAATTTCATATTGCAGATTTTACAAGTTCGCTCGAGCGGAGGCTTTTGGCCGCTCGAGCGAATTCAGGCAGATTCAAACGCTCGACTGCCGCTCGACAGGGAGCTCGAGCGGGTTGCTGAAAAACGAAGATCGCTCGAGCAGAGACATTGGCCGCTCGAGCGAAATCAGGCAGAGTCGAACGCTCGATGTGCGGGCGATAGGACGCTCGAGCGAAATCAGGCAGAGTCGAACGCTCGACGCGCGCTCGACACCCCGCTCGAGCGAACATCGTATTTTGACAGATTTTAGGTTTTCCGCCGTGGGACCATATAAAAGGCCATTCTTCACTCTAGAGCCGTGAGTTTTGACTGGAGAACACTCTTTGGGAGAGAAAAACATAGCTAGAGGGATTCAAATCATTTGTTTTGGAGACGGAATTCCAATTTATTGCACGTACGTTGGATTCATACACGAGCACGGACGGGAGAAAGGCGTTGAATCGTTCTCTTGAGCTTTTGACGACCAGTTGAGGCTGCAAGGAGGATTTTTCAGTGTTTATTTTCTTCTTCCCATCTTCTCAGAACAATTATGGTGAATTCGTTTATGTTGAATTCCAATTCTAGTATGAGCTAAATTTTCTTCTTTCTAGGAAAACGATGTAACCTAATTCCGAACTATGCTTGTTTGTCCATGCTAATTTAATGCAATTCTCTCTTTGTTTATCTGATTTATTCTGAGTTTAATGCTTCTAATTAACTGGCCATTGATTAGATGATTATTAATCTTGTGATTTGCTATCGAAAGAGGGAATCATAGGGTAGATCTTGGATATTTCAGCATAGGTAAGTATAGAGATCGAAAGACTTGTATGAACCTGTGTAGTAATTAAATCATTGGTCTTATTGCGTTCTTGATTATTTAATTTGCATACTCTTGTGTGAATTGATAAACTAGAATCACTTCCAATTGACTATCGAAAGAGGCTTTTGGATGAATTAGAGATTTGCTAATAGACAAAAGAGGTTTAAGTTAAATTAGCTGGATGAGAAAAGTATAGTGAAGAATTATGGTGAAATCGATTTCCTAGAAGGTTTCTTCCCCATTGAATTTGATCTTTGAAAGTCAGTTTTATTTTCTTTGCTTATTTCTCTTTGAGTTGATCTAAGTTTATTTGCAACTACAAAAACCTTAGCGATTCCTCTAGATAAAATTGAGATTAGTAAAATTTTGATATTTGGCAAGAGTAAGGTACCAATCCCTGAGGACGATACTCTACTTATTACTTTACTATAAAACTACGATACTGTGCACTTGCAGTTTTGCACCGGTCAACATCCGCCGCCCCTTCTTCTTCTCTGTTCCTGTGCAGCGCCGCTGCTACCGATCACCACAAGGCACGGGAAGACCCTCGATGCCTGGATAAGCCCCTCAAAAACGTCGGCCAGAAACAGAAGAGTAAACCAGCAGCCCCTCGTGCGAAACCCAGCACTCTGTTACGAAAACAGAGTATCAAGGCCTCTCTTAGTTGTTGGTTAATGAGTGTTTGACTAGTAAAGTAGAGAATCCCTTAGGAAAATATTGCAAAAACTTGAGCTTATCTTTTTGTCTTCCGATTATCAATGCCTTGATTGGGTTGTTAATCGAGAAAATTATCTAGAATCCAAAATAAAGAGAGTCTCATGCCCAACCCAAGTGTTCGTTAATTTGTTTTTTTTAGAAACTCTAATTTCAACTTCGATTATCTTTTTGCATTGCATTTGAATTTTATTTTCATCACTCATACTTGATTCATTTGTTACTCACAAATCTCCTATATGCTTTGATAACCCATTGTCCTTGTGGAATACGATTCTGGACTTATCCTTGATACAACTTGACACTTCTACACTTGGAAGCACATTCGACCACGAGTCAAGTTTTTGGCGCCGTTGCCGGGGACAACTAGTGCTTATTAGAGCATTCCTCTACTGCTGAGAGGATGTTGTGGAGCTGTGAACCTTTTCACAGCCTGGGTGACATCTAATCTTTTTCCCTTCTCTCTGTTTATTTTTCATGGTCTTTGATTATCTGCTCTTGTTTGTATGACTAGTTGGACTAGAGACCATACATCTCGACTGTTTAGGACAGAATCATTGACATCTTTTAGCTCTGCATCATCTTCTGAAGAATCATCATCAGACACTGATAGCATCATGGCTGAAAATGAGCATCATGACAGGGAAGTGCAGAATCCAAATAGGACTCTTAGAGAATATCTTCAGCCTGTTAGGACTAGCACACCTTCTTGCATCATTTTACCTATTAATGCAAATGCTTTTAATTTCAAACTCGGGATGATTCCATTGTTATCACATTTTCATGGTATGGAATCTGAAAACCCCTATTTGCATATCAAAGAGTTTGAAGAAGTGTGTTCCACATTCATGGATAGAACACGCACTGACAAAGTCATAAGATTGAAACTGTTTCCATTTTCCTTAAAAGACAAGGTTAAGACATGGTTGAATTCCTTAAGACCAAGATCCATTGGGACTTGGCAAGAAATGCAAACTGAATTTTTAAAGAAATTTTTTCCCATGTATAGAACCAATGCTTTGAAAAGACAGATCATGAATTTTGGCCAAAGGGATGTGGAAACATTTTATCATTGTTGGGAACGATTCAAAGACCTTTTAAATGCATGCCCTTATCATGGATATGAGAATTGGAGGGTCATTAGTTTTTTTTATGAGGGGTTGCAACAAAAAATGAGACAATTTGTGGAGACCATGTGTAATGGAGCGTTTCTCAACAAAGAACCTGAGGAAGCTTTTGAATATTTTGATTATCTAGCTAAAAATGCACAATCATGGGATACATCTGATGTTCATGATAGGTCGGAAAGTTCAAGGACAATTTCAGGGGGTGGGAAATATAATCTGAGAGAAGTAGATGATTTGAATGCTAGGTTGGCTATGATTTCTAAGAAATTAGAAACCATAGAACTGAAGAAAATGAATGAAGTACAAGCTGTACCTCAGATTACCTTGAGCTGTAATATTTGTGAAGGCCAAGGGCATTCAACTAATGATTGCCCAACCATTCCAGCTTTTAAAAAAGTTCTTTTGGATCAATCTAATGCTGTTAATATGGTGCTAAATCTTTTTCAGGTCCTTATTCCAACACCTACAATTCGGGATGGAGAAATCACCCTAATTTCAGTTGGAGAGGTGATCAAGCTGCTTTACCTGCACCCAACATAGCTGGTCCTTCACAAATTGTACCCTACACTACCCCAGGAGGTCCAGGACCATCTAAATATGCCAACCACATGGTGCCAGCCCAGAAAAAGAACCTTGAAGACAACTTCTAGCAATTATCCACCAACTTCCAGCAGCTGTCCACCAATTTTCAGCAATTCATGCAAAGCCAAGCTGCTATCAACAGTCAAAATTCACAAGCCATTGCTGAGATTCGTGGGTCAGTCACAAGGTTGACTACAACCATGAATGCTCAAGAGAAAGGGAGGTTCCCTGCACAATCTCAGCCTAATCCCCAAGGCCAAAACCACCAATTTCAAAGTATGGTAGGAGATTCAAATGTCAAGCAAGTCAAGTGTCACGGACTTAGAATTTCTTCACTCGACCCATGCGGCCTTAGGAGGCTTTCTCTCCCACAAAGCTCCTAAGTAAGCCTTCTAAAGGACTCAAGACAATAGAGAACAAACTAGAGAGAGAAGATAGAGAGAGATGCTCTAGAGAACGTGTTTCTCTTATTGCTTGATGATTTACACAAATGAGAGCCCCTCTATTTATAGGGAACTCTTGGTACAAAGAATGGTTAGGATTATGACACTTGTCATCAATCCAAGCATAAAGAACTTTCTAGATTCCTACTCTAGAATTGTCTATAACGCCCCTTTCTAGAACACTACTCTATAATTGTCTATAACGCCCCTTTTAGATGACTCTACACAATTCCACAAGATTACAAAGGACTAGGAGGCTTCTAGAAGGTTAGGAAATTCTCTAAAAAAGTCTAGGTGGTGACATTCTCCCCCACCAAGCTTCGCGACGTCCTCGACGCGGTGTCTTCATGGAACCGTCGGATGTGATCTTCAAATTGCCACAACGACTCCTTTGGTTCCCAAGTTGTCTCACTTTCGGGCAATCCCTTCCACTTGATCAAGTATTCTTGGCGTGGCATATGACTCTTTCGCCTGATGACACGGTCCGCCAAGACTTCTTCTACTTCTTTGTCAAAAGTGGTGGTTATGCCCAAGGGTGCACGCTTGGACTCTCCTCGTGATGGCTCCTCTTCATCACCATGGTAAGGCTTCAAGCAGTTGACATGGAAGACTGGATGAAGCTTGAACTTAGCGGGCAAGTCTAGCTTGTAGGAGACCTTCCCTATTTTCTTGATGATTGGAAATGGTCCCTCGTAACGTCGTACAAGCCCCTTGTGTAGCTTTCTTGTAAACTTGTGTTGGCTCGACAAGATCTTTACTAACACCAAGTCGCCTATACGATATTCCGCGTGCCTCCTCTTCTGATCAGCCCACTTCTTCATCTTCTTGGTTGCTTTGTCTAAGTAGGAATGGGTCACATCCAATTGCTCGTTCCAAGACTTAGCAACCTTGAAGGCTGTCGGACAATTCCCCGCGTAGCTTGTCTCCAATGACTGGGGAGTAAGTGTCTGCTGTCCCATTACAATCTCAAATGGGCTTTTGTTTGTGGACTCGCTCCTTTGTAGATTATAGGAGAATTGAGCGACATCCAATAACTTGGCCCAATCGGATTGGTTGGCACTTACAAAGTGCCTCAAGTATAACTCTAACAAGGCATTCACCCTCTCAGTTTGCCCGTCTGTCTGTGGGTGAAAGTTGGTAGAGAAATGTAGGGCAGACCCCATAAGCTTGAATAGTCCTGACCAGAACTTTCCTGTGAAGCGAGGGTCCCGATCACTAATGATGCTCCGTGGTAAGCCCCAATACTTCACCACATGCTTGAAGAATAATTTTGCAGTTTCTTCAGCTGAGCAATCTTTAGGAGCCGCGATGAAGGTGGCATACTTGGAGAATCGATCTACCACCACAATGAGGGTACCGCAACCCTCGGATTTAGGTAGAGCCACTATAAAATCCATACTCACACTTTCCCATGGGTGAGAAGGAATGGGTAGTGGTTCTACCAATCCTGCAGGACTTTGATTCTCCACCTTATCTTGTTGACACACAAGACAAGTCTTCACGTAGAGTTCCACCTCATCTCTCAATTGAGGCCAATAGTAGGAAGCTTCCAGCAAAGCTCGAGTACGTCGTTGGCCCGGGTGTCCAGCCCACAAGGAATCATGGCATTCCTTGATAAGGTTCCTCCGTAGGTTTCCCCACTTTGGAACATAGATTCGCCGCCTGATGGTGTAAAGAAGACCGTCCTCTACCCAGAATCTCTTGGTTTTGCCTTCCTTAGCCATGTTTACCAAGTTCTTGGCTAAGGGATCATGCTCCATGCCTTCACGGATCACATCAAGTAGCTCCCCTTGAGCTTGAGTTATAGCAGAAAGTTCACCTTTTCTGCTTAGTGCATCCGCAACGAGGTTGGCCTTGCCCGGTTTGTACTCCAAGACAAAGTCAAATTCTGCCAAGAAGTCTTGCCACCTAGCTTGCTTTGGGCTTAGTTTCTTCTGACTCTGGAAGTAACTAGTGGCAATATTATCTGTCTTGACCTCAAAACGGGAGCCAAGCAAATAGTGTCGCCAAACTCTGAGGCAATGGATGATGGCCGTCATCTCTTTCTCTTGCACGGTGTATCTCCTTTCAGTCTCATTGAGTTTGCGACTCTCATATGCAATGGGATGTCCCTCTTGCATGAGAACTCCCCCTATGGCAAAATCTGATGCATCTGATTGTACCTCAAAAGGCTTGGTACAATCTGGTAAGGCCATGACCGGTTTCTCCGTGATGGCTGTCTTCAGATCGTCAAAGGCTTCCTGACACCTTGATGACCACTCCCAGGCCCTGTTCTTCTTGAGCAAGTCGGTGAGGGGGGATGCTCTTGTGGAGTATCCCTTTATAAATCTCCTATAATAGTTGACAAGCCCAAGGAAGGATCGGAGCTCGGTAACCTTAGTGGGAGGCTCCCACTTCTTGATTGCCTCAATTTTTCCCTCCTCCATGCTGAGTTTTCCACCTTGGATTTTGTGGCCAAGGAAATGGACTTCGTTTAGAGCGAATGAGCACTTCTCCTTCTTGACATAGAGTTGGTTTTCCCTTAAGACACGGAAAACAACCCTTAGATACTCCACATGTTCTTCAAGGGTAGAACTATAGATGACGATATCATCTAGATAGACTACCACAAACTAATCAAGATAGGGATGGAAGATTTTGTTCATGAGCGTGCAGAAGGTAGCTGGAGCATTTGTGAGGCCAAAGGGCATCACTAGGAACTCGTATGCCCCATAGCGAGTTACACAAGTTGTTTTGGCTTCGTCTCCTTCCGCAATCCTTACTTGATAATATCCCGATCTTAGATCAAGCTTGGAGAAGTACTTTGCATGGCCTAGTTGATCAAATAAATCAGCAATTAAAGGAATTGGGTATTTTTTTTTTATGGTTACCTTGTTTAGAGCCCGGTAGTCAATGCACAGCCGCAAAGACCCATCATGCTTCTTTTGGAACAACACAGGTGCCCCATATGGTGCCTTGGAGGGTTGGATGAATCCGGCATCAAGTAGCTCCTTAAGTTGCCTCCTTAGTTCTTCAAGCTCTGGAGGTGACATGCGATAAGGTGCTTTGGCGGGTGGTTTGGCGCCGGGTTCCATCTCGATCTGATGATCCACCTCTCTACTAGGTGGTAGTTGCCTGGGCAACTCTAGCGGCATGACATCCTCATAGTCCCTGAGGACCCTTTGGATTTCTTTGGGTGGAGGGGAGGAAATCTTCACTTCACCTTCCTCCATAGAAGCAAAGTATGACACCTCGCCCTTCTTCCATCCCTTCTTGAATTGCATGGCGGATAGAAGTTGGGTGGTGTTTGGCTTGGACACAGTGGGTATCATGCATGGACCCCCTTCCAAGATGCACACCGAGTTATAGTGGGGAAGAGACACTACATTGAATTGTCTCAAGAATTCCATCCCCAACACGATATCGAAATCATCCATAGGAGCGACGGAGAAATCCACCATGCCTCTCCAAGTGCCAAGTTGTAGCTCCACCCCGTGAGCTACGCCATCAAGGGGTTTGGCTTCAGAATTCACAGTCTTTAGCCATCCTTGACCCTTCTTAAGAGGAATCCCTAGCCATGTGGCCTCTTCCTTCTTAATGAAGTTATGAGAAGCTCCTGAGTCGACCATGGCGTGACTCTTCTTCCCATTAACGAACACTTCTACAAACATCAAAGACCCATCCTTGGTGGTTGGCTTTGTGCTTGCCTTTAGGGAGTTGAGAAGTTGTAGACACCCTAGGTGCGACTTCTCTTGAACTTCCTTCTCCTCCAACATAGCGTTGAGGGCCTTCCTTTTGGGACAATCTCTAGCCCAATGTGGTCTGTTACAAAGGAAGCAAGCATCCTTTGGCTTCTTATCCTTAGAGTAGTCCTTTTTGCCCTCCTTTGATGTTGAAGGCTTGTCACCTCGGTCTTTATACTGTGGAGGCTTGAACCCCTTCGCTCCCCCACCCTTAGTGTGATTATCCTTCGAAGACTTGGGTTTTGAAGAGTTGTCACTCTTATGATACTCAAATTCTTCTAAGGTTTCCGCCACTGTCAGGGCGGTGGAGATGTCATTGACTCCACGACGCTTGAGCTCTTGAGCCACCCAAGATTTGAGACCGTCGATGAAGTTGAAGAGGAGATCTTCTTCACTCATGTTTGTAATTTGAAGCATGAGGGCAGAAAATTCCTCAACATAGTTACAGATAGAAGAAGTGTGCTTCAACTCCTTCATTCTCTTCCGCGCATGAATAGCCACATTCTTGGGATAGAATTGCCTCTTGAGTTCACGCTTGAACTCTTCCCAAGAATCAATGGTGCAAGTACCCTTCTCTATCTCACTATGCTTACGACGCCACCAAGTACCAGCAAGATTAGTAAGATAGAGAGAGGCAGTACGTACCTTGACATGCTCGTCTTGCATGTTCAATGCTTCGAAGTAGCGCTCCATGTGCCACATATAGTTGTCTAGTTCTTTGGCATCCCGCTTGCCATCGAACTCTTTCGGTTTGGGGGTATCCACCCTTGGTGTCACCATCATTCCAGCTCCGACGGCGCCCCCATTGGCCACTGCACGCTTGCATATAGCCCAATCCGCCTTGGTCTCCTCTAGACCGACGCGGTATTCCTCCATTTGTCCTTGGAGTTTTGTTAGCTCCCCCAAGACCCGGTCTTGGAAAGCAACGTTCTCAACCGTTGTGCCTCGATGGTAGGGTGGATGGTGCTCAGAATGGACTCCTTGAGCGATTCGGATTGTCCCTCCAATCCTAGCTCCTCCAAACCTTGCTCCACGATGTCAAGTCGGTCCCTGACATCTGCTACCGCCACCTCCATCCTGGTCACCGTGTTGTCGAGGGTGCTCACCTCCCTGTGAGACTGATCCCATTCTTCGATCTTGGCCATGGCCCTCTCGATCCCATCGAGACGAGACTCCATAGATGAGCTTGAGTCCTTCGACCTCTTGCTCTTTCTTGTCTCCTGGACCTCCATGGTGATCTCACTTGGATCCGCCATCCTAACCTGGATAGCTCTGATACCAACTGTCACGGACTTAGAATTTCTTCACTCGACCCGTGCGGCCTTAGGAGGCTTTCTCTCCCACAAAGCTCCTAAGTAAGCCTTCTAAAGGACTCAAGACAATAGAGAACAAACTAGAGAGAGAAGATAGAGAGAGATGCTCTAGAGAACTTGTTTCTCTTATTGCTTGGTGATTTACACAAATGAGAGCCCCTCTATTTATAGGGAACTCTTGGTACAAAGAATGGTTAGGATTGTGACACTTGTCATCAATCCAAGGGTAAAGAACTTTCTAGATTCCTACTCTAGAATTGTCTATAACGCCCCTTTCTAGAACACTACTCTAGAATTGTCTATAACGCCCCTTCTAGATGACTCTACACAATTCCACAAGATTACAAAGGACTAGGAGGCTTCTAGAAGGTTAGGAAATTCTCTAAAAAAATCTAGGTGGTGACACAAGACTATTACAACCTTGAGAAGTGGTAAGGTGATTGGCATTCCAGCTCAAGAGGTAGAAAAGAATGGTAACACTTCTAAACCTCCTTCTGAAAATGAGGCACATGATCCTTTGAAATCTGAAAGTGTCCCAAGCACTGCACTTGCACCTTTTCCTCAAAGGTTAGCCCCTTTGCACAAAGATAAGCATCACGCTGAAATTCTTGAAATTTTTAAGCAAGTTAGGATTAATATACCATTGTTAGATGCTATTCAACAGATTCCTACCTATGCTAAATTTTTAAAGGATTTATGTACCATAACAAGAAAATTGAATGTGCAAAAGAAAGCTTTTCTTACTGAGTAGGTTAGTGCTATTATCCAAACCAACACTCCTCCCAAATACAAGGACCCAGGATCCCCTACCATAGGTTGCATGATAGGGAGCTCAAAAATAGGCCAAGCATTATTAGACTTAGGTTCAAGTGTGAACTTATTGCCTTATAATGTTTATGTTCAACTTGGATTGGGTGAGTTGAAATCTACTTCTATCACATTGCAGTTGGCTGATAGGTCTATTAAGATTCCTAGGGGTGTTGTGGAAGATGTTTTGGTTCAAGTAGACAAATTCTACTATCCAGTAGACTTTGTCGTGCTCGACATGCAATTGACTAATCATTCTACTTTCCAAGCACCTGTTATCTTAGGAAGACCCTTCTTGGCTACTTCTAATGCACTCATAAATTGTAGAAGTGGAGTTTTAAAGTTGAGTTTTGGAAATATGACCCTGGAGCTAAATATTTTTAATCTTTGCAGGCAACCGCAAGAAGTTGAAGAAGTTCATGAAGTGAATTTGCTGGAAAATTTCATTGATGAAAATTCTGCACATTACTTTCAACTTATTGATTCTTTAGAGGAATTTGAAGAAGATTTGAAAATATTTGATAATAACTCATCTCTTGTTTCCTCAATAGGTCAGCAAGTTACACCACCATGGAGGCCAAAATTTGAGCAACTTCCACCATTGACATCAATCCTCAAGCCTTCGGAGGAGCAATCCCCAACTTTGGACTTCAAACCTCTTCCATTGGAGTTGAAGTATGCTTTCTTAGGACCACAAAGCACCTTCCCTGTGGTAATTTCTTCTCACTTAACTAGTGAACAAGAAGATAAATTGCTAGATGTGCTTAAGAAGCATAAAAAATCTATTAGTTGGACAATGGCTGATATAAAAGGTATAAGTCCCTTGGAGTGTACCCATAGGATTTATTTAGAAGATGAAGCAAAACCTTCTAGGGAAATGCAAAGAAGGTTAAATCCCACAATGAAGGAAGTGGTTAAAGGTGAGGTGTTGAAATTGCTTGATGTGGGTATCATTTACCCCATCTCAGATAGCAAGTGGGTAAGTCCCATTCATGTAGTTCCAAAAAGATCCGGGCTTACCATTGTTAAAAATGAACAAAATGAATTGATTCCTACGAGGATTCCTACTGGTTGGCGCATGTGTATAGATTATAGGAAGTTGAATGCCGCCACTAGGAAAGATCATTTTCCTTTGCCTTTTCTTGATCAAGTGTTAGAAAAAGTTGCTGGACATGCCTTTTATTGTTTCTTAGATGGATTCTCCGGTTACTATCAATTAGAAATAGCACCAGAGGATCAAGAAAAGACCACCTTTACTTGTCCTTTTGGTACTTTTGCTTTTAGGAGAATGCCTTTGGTTTATGCAATGCACCAGCAACTTTTCAAAGATGCATGCTTAACATTTTTAGTGACATGATTGAGAACACCCTAGAAGTGTTTATGGATGATTTTTCTGTATTTGGTGATTCATTTGAGAGTTGTTTAACCAATTTACAAGCTGTTTTGGCCAGGTGTGAAGAGAAGCAATTGCTACTTAATTGGGAGAAGTGCCATTTCATGGTACAACAGGACATTGTTCTGGGACATATTGTTTCATCTAGAGGACTTGAAGTAGATAGAGCAAAAATTGAGTTGATTTCTAAACTTCCTATACCTAAGTCAATAAAAGACATTAGATCTTTTCTTGGGCATGCAGGTTTTTATAGGAGATTTATCAAAGACTTTAGCTCTACTTCTAAGCTTCTATGTAAGCTATTGATGAATGATGTAAAATTTGATTGGACACCTGAGTGTCAAGAAGCTTTTTGTCGGCTTAAAACTTTGCTAACCACTGCTCCTATTCTTTAACCTCCTGATTGGTCACTTTCTTTTGAAATCATGTGTGATGCAAGTGATTTTACTATAGGAGCTGTTCTTGGACAGCGTAGGAACAAACTTCCTTATGTCATTTACTATGCAAGTAAAACTTTGAATTTTGCTCAAAAAAATTATTCTACTACTGAAAAAGAATTACTTGTTGTGGTATTTGCTTTAGAGAAGTTTCGTGCATATATTCTTGGTTCTCCTATAGTCATCTTTACTGACCATGCAGCTCTCAAGTATTTATTGACAAAGAAAGATGCAAAACCAAGGTATATTAGATGGATACTTTTACTCCAGGAGTTCAATATTATCATCAAGGACAAGAAAGGAGTAGAGAATGTGGTAGCCGACCATTTGTCTAGGCTCACAGTTGCTGAAACTGAACAACCGACACCTGTTCTTGATTCTTTTCCTGATGAACATCTTATGTTAGTTGAAAATTTACCTTGGTTTGCTGATATAGTAAATTTCTTGGTGACAGGACAAACACCACCTCATTGGAGCGCTCAAGATATACGGAAATTCATGCATGAGGTGAGATCGTTCTTCTATGATGATCCTTACTTTTTCAAGTATTGTTCAGATCAAATCATTAGGAAGTGTGTGCCCAATGATGAAATTTCTGGTGTCTTAAATTTTTGCCATACGAAAGCTTGTGGTGGGCATTTTTCAGCCCACAAAACAGTGGCCAAAATTCTTCAAAGTGGATTTTATTGGTCAACCATGTTCAAGGATGCCTTTAGTTTTTGTAAAAATTGTGAACTTTGTCAGAAATTAGGAGGAATCACTAGGAGAAATATGATGCCTATGCAACCCATACTAGTGATTGAAATTTTTGATTGTTGGGGGATAGATTTTATGGGACCATTTCCTTCTTCTTATGGCTATTTATACATTTTGCTTGCTGTTGACTATGTTTCTAAGTGGGTTGAGGCAGTCCCTTGCAAATCTAATGATCATCAAGTTGTTTTAAAATTTTTGAAAGAAAACATTTTTACAAGGTTTGGCACGCCCAAAGCCATAATCAGTGATAATGGCACCCACTTTTGTAACAAGCATTTCTCGGCCTTAATGAAGAAGTATGGTATCCATCACAAAATCTCTACTCTCTATCATCCTCAAACCAATGGACAAGCTGAACTAGCAAATAGGGAGATTAAAAACATTCTTGAAAAAACAGTTAACCCAAATAGGAAGGATTGGTCTTTGAGATTGTCTGATGCCTTGTGGGCTTATAGAACAGCCTTTAAAACCATTTTGGGCATGTCTCCATATAGACTAGTGTATGGTAAGGCTTGCCATTTGCCTGTAGAGTTGGAAAATAGAGCGTATTGGGCCATTAAGCAATGCAATTTTAACATTGATAAAACTGGTTGTGTGAGAAAATTGCAATTGTCTGAGTTGGATGAGTTGAGGATGGATGCCTACAACAACTCTAAGTTGTCCAAACAAAGAATGAAGAACTTCCATGACAAACACATCCAACGTAAGACTTTTGAGTCTAATCAAAAAGTGTTATTGTACAATTCTCGGTTACACTTGTTCCCTGGTAAGTTAAGGTCTCGATGGAGTGGGCCTTATGTGGTACAAACTATTTTTCCTCATGGTGCTATAGAGATAATGAATCCTCTCAATGGTAACATTTTTAAGGTTAATGGTCAAAGGCTCAAGCCTTTTATTTCTAACTTTGCACCTGAGGAATCTACTCTACATTTGCTTGATCCTAATTGATGGTTCTTGATCTATTCATTTCTTTTCATTGTTTTCTTTTGTTCTTCAGTTTTTATTTTTATTTTGGCTGCATTCCTTTCAAAGCTATCCAGGTACTTCCTTTTCCTATTTCCTTCAGTTTTTCTTTGAATTTTCGGTTCTTCTTTTAGTTGTTTTGCCCCTTAACTACTATCTTTGTATAAATTCTTTCGCATCATTGAGGACAATGCTACAATCTAGTTGGGGGGTGGAAGAGAATTTATTTCTCTGTTTGCATGCCTTAGACATATTTTGGTCCACTTAAAAAAAAAAAAATGAGATTTGTTGAGGTCATGGAACATGTGGAATGTAGTGCAAATATGAGTATATGTCAAAAGAGAGATTTATCCATTTTATTTAGTTGTTAAACCAAGGGAAAGATGTTAAAAGTTTTGCTAAAACACACACAACACATACCCGGAAGGCCTAGAAAGACTACATTGAGTCATTGTTGGTTGATTTACACTTCAATTGTTTGAGACTCTAATGAACCATATCCTAATGGCTTAGGAAGAAATCTGAAATGAATTAAATGAGAAAAGGGACAAGCCAGGGATCAAAAAAATAAATAAAAAAAAAAAGTGAAGAATCCTTTAGGTAGACTAGTGGTAAGGGCTGACTTGTAAAAGTGTGGGTAGTCGCACATTCATAGGTCCGATTACCCCACTAGGAAATTTAAAAACATAAAAAAAACAAAAATTACATTCGTGTAGTGGAAAAGGCTGCCTATTACTGGGGTCCTTACAAAATAAAATAAAAAAAGAAGTAGGCGCCTTTCAAAGTGTAATAGCGTGAAAGCCACCACTACAATGGTTTTGAATTAGAGTAAGACCATGTGGTTTTCTCAGATTGGTTGTTGTGATTGAAACTGTTAATGTCTCTTGGTAGTCGATCTTGGAATTCTAACCCCATTTCCATGCACTTGAAAGCAAGCAAGCTTTGTTACATGTAATTCCCTTGGTTGATTAACTAAATTGTGTATAAATCTCTTAGTTGATACAAAATTCAGATTAATCTATCTCCAGTGTTCTTAAACTCAACAAGTCTATTTCATGGTATGTGATTCTCGAACTTCTTTTGAAATTGTAGTTGGAAATCTCACTTTTGCATGAATTCATTCACTTTATTTGCTAGAGTCTAGCAAAAAGCTAGTTGGGGGTGTGATAAAGGGTTAGAATTGCATAATTAAGTTGTTTAAATGAGTGATTTATTTTATCAAATAAGGATTGAACACTTAATTATGCATCAAATTCTAATATTGAATGTCAAATTAATTGATGCCAATATTTTTGCACATCAAAGTCTCATATTTGCCCTTGAAATACTTAAACTATAATATCATTTCATTTATATATTGTAGGGCATTTATGGAAGGAAAGAAAGAATGGGACCTATGAGAAAATAGAGAAATTGATTATGGTTTTATGGAATCTCATCTAATAGAGATCAAATGCAACATCATTCGGATCACACCAACTCACACATGCAGAAAGAAGCCTTCGGACAGCACTCACTCGGGCACCACATGGACAGCAGCCACTCACACTAGCTCACACAAGCTGCTACAGCAGGAGAAGAGGACTCACACATGCAGAAAAGTGCAAAGACAGCAGCCTTCGGACAACACTCATTCAAAATGCACACATGCAGAAAACATGGGACCAGCTCACACATGCAGACCAGCAGAGCATTCGGATTCACACATGCAGGAGCACATCACACATGCAGAAAAGTACAATACACATGCAGACCAGCAAAGCATTCGGACTCAAACATGCAGACCATTCACACGCAGAAAAGTGCAATACACATGCAGACCAGCAGAGCATTCAGACTCAAACAGCAGAAACCCACATGGACAGCACACATGCAGCAGCTGGACGTGCAGCAGATCAATTATGTGCTACTGGAAGCTTTTGGCATGTGAAGCTGAGAGATGGAAGCACGTTGAAGACAGCAGGATGCTGGAACTCACAGATGAACGTGCAGCAACAAACCCACATAGACAGCACACAAACGGAAAGCACATGGCAAGGTGGTCTACAAAAAGCACATGGCAAGGTGGTCTACGGAAGGCACCAACCTGGACGTGCAGCAGCAGCAGAGTTATTTTTTTCTTTCTTTTTTCGTTCGGTTAGCTGAAGCAGAGGAGTTATGAGCTTTGTCTATATATTATTTTTCGTTGGAGACCTAGGAGGAGGGGAGCTGGGAGTTTTATTTCATTTCTTTCGTTCCAGACTGGGGCAGGCAGAACTTCTTGTTTTTCTTTTTACATTTTACCCCAGGAGGTCGGCGGAAGGCTGCTCTGGAAGTCTCCGTTGTTTTCCTTTTTTTTTTCACTTCGGCGTATTATTTTTTTTTTTGGTTTCAGTGGGACGGAACTCATTCTCGTCTTGGGAGATTTATTTCTTTAGCTTAGTTTTTTTTTTTTTCCATTGGAGAAAAGGGGACGGACGGAAGCTCTAATCCTCTCACTTGTAGTTTTATTTTTCTGTTTTTTTTAGTTTGGACAATAGGGTGGTTCAAACCTGGGGTGGTCGGCTGGTTTTGATATTATTTGTCATTTTCTTTCTCTATTCACAGCTCTGCTTCTTAGCTCTTAGTGGTAGTCGGCTGGTTATTTTTATTTTCTTTTCCTGCGTTTTTCCAGATTTTGGAATTTTTAGCTAGTTTCATGTTTATTTTGCTTTTACGTTTATGTTTTGCAGACCAAGAGCTATTCGGTGCGTAGTTATTTACTTTCTTTCCAGTTTTACGCTCGGTTGGGCATATTTTATTTTTATCTCGTGTTTAGTCCTACTTTACGTTGGTAGACGGTGGCACTTTCTCGGGCTTTTGAGTTTTTTTTCTCTCTTCATTTCTTTTCCAATTTTTTTATTCAGCACTCAGTTTTTTTTTATAGCTTTGCTTAGATTAATTTTTGTTGTTAAAAATATCATGTGTAGCTAATTTTTTAAGCTTGGGTTGTGGAATGGGACGTGATTTGTTTTGGATTCTAGATCGATGCAATATTTTGTTGATAATTGTTGATTTCACTATGTTACTAGTCGGATTTAAATTGAAAATAGGTTGCGCCTCTTACTCTTGTTTTGTTGTTGACGTAAGACACAACAAAAGCTTGAAAACTATCAAGGCCTCTCTTAGTTGTTGGTTAATGAGTGTTTGACTAGTAAAGTAGAGAATCCCTTAGGAAAATATTGCAAAACCTTGAGCTTATCTTTTTATCTTCCGATTATCAATGCCTTGATTGGGTTGTTAATCGAGCAAATTATCTAGAATCCAAAATAAAGAGAGTCTCATGCCCAACCCAAGTGTTCGTTAATTTGTTTTTTTTAGAAACTCTAATTTCAACTTCGATTATCTTTTTGCATTGCATTTGAATTTTATTTTCATCACTCATACTTGATTCATTTGTTACTCACAAATCTCCTATACGCTTTGATAACCCATTGTCACTGTGGAATACGATTCTGGACTTATCCTTGATACAACTTGACACTTCTACACTTGGAAGCACATTCGACCACGAGTCAATGAGACCTTTGGATGATGGAGCTGGGGTGTTTAAGATCCTTCCCATGCATGAAATCATTCCTCCTAGCCCAAATTAGTTTGCCTATCGAGCCTGCTGTTTCCAGCTCCTTCTGAGCTAGTTTTGCTGTCATTTGCTCCCAGATGGACTTGAAAGAAATGCCACTCAAAGACAGTTTTTGTAGTGGCCTGCTGGCTTGTCCCCACACATCCTAGGCAGCACCACAACTCTACAACACATGACCTGCTGTTTCCTCCTCAAGGTGACATATTGGACATAATGATTGTGACACCCCGTTTTTATGTGTATTTTCACTGAAGGAATATTTTAATTTAATTAAAATAATAGTTCTTTTATTTTAAATTATCGGATTTTAAGTGGATTTTAAATTGTTGTTGAGTTTAAATTGCTGTTTAATTTATTTTAGCTTGTCTTTGGATTTAAAATTAAATAGTTTGTTTTACTAGTTATTTATTATATTTTAGCTTTACGTTGTGTTTAAAATGTTTTCTTCGTTTTATTGCTTTTAAAGTTGTTTTCGTTGGATCAGTTTTTGAACTCCAGAGGTGAGGATTGTACCTCATTTCTTTTCCTCCATCTTTTCTTTTCTCTTTTTCCTTTCTCTTTCTTCTCTTTTCTTTCTTTTTTTCTTTCTTTTTTTCCTTCTCCCCGTGCTTTCCCTTTCTCCCCTATGCGTTTTTCTTTCTCTCTCTCCTCTCCCTCATGCTGTCCGGCCAGCCACCCAGACCTGTTGCCGGCAACCGCCGTGCGGCACACCGCCCCTCCCACCTGACTCCCCTCCGGCCGGTGCACCTCCCCACAAAATCTTGGCCCCATCCGTGCCGCAATTTAGCTGGAAATCCACCTTCAAGCCGAGTGGCTTTTGCTCCGATTTGCCGCCGTCGCTCCACCTTCGGCCACCACCTCTTCACCACTTCATCACCGATTCCTTGCCGTCCTAACCCACCCATTTTTGGCCTCATTCCGTTGCCGGAACAGCTCCCACGAGCTAGTTTCCATTTTGGGCATTTCAGCCATTTCTCCGCCATTTTCGCCGCCACACACGGCCAAACTCCACCTCCACTAGCTTCATAAACATCCTTAGACCATTCCCTATCAATCCTGAGCCTTGGTTTGTCCCCGTTCAAAAGGGATATTTTACAACCCACGGCCACAGTGAAATTTCACTATTACGTTGCTTTCATTCAGCCATTTGCAACACCGCGAGCTTTCGAAAAATACCATATAGTGCTATAAGTATTTTCCAAACCCTACTTTTAGATTTAAATATATTTTGCTCATTCAATAAATATTTGTTGTTGGTTGGCAGATTCCGGACTCAGTCCGAGGAGTTCGAGGGTCGGATGGATTGACGGCGGAGTCGCTTGATGTGTTGATTTGAATTGGTTGTTTATTTTATTCCTTGAAGTTGCATTTCTATTGCATTTATGTGCATTTGATTTTAAGTGAGAAAATCATGTTTTATTGGCGTAAATGGTTTCGGGTGTGTGTCTCATGAGCCCAAGCCGGGATGGGTTATTATCTCGGTGGAGCTCCTCTGGTCACTCGGGAGTGGATAATACTGAGTGACATCCCCTGGGTTGTCGAAAGGAGACAACCGGATCGTACGATACAGTAATGCTGTCGTGTCGACTCCGTGGTCCCTAGAGTGGCGGGGACTAGAGGATGGCCTAGCCAGGGACGCGCTGGGCACGAGTTTGGGCATCGCTCGTTTAGGTGTCACATGCGTAGTCGTTACCTGCGGTGTGGCACAGAGCCAGGGTGTGCGGATGATCCCTAGGGGAGATCATGGTGCATGCATAATTGGATCGTTTTTATGGTTTTCGGATGTGGGCCATTTGCTGGGAAAATGACGAGGTTTGGTTTCGAGGCTTTTGATCCATTTTCTGGGAAAATGGTGATTCGGGCCATTATCTGGGATAATGGCGAGGATGTGTTGAGGCTTTTGATCCATTTTCTCGGAAAATGGTGGTAGCGGTTTTGGGCCATTATCTAGGATAATGGCGAGGAATGGTTTTAATGGTTATGTTTTTGGGCCAAATGGGTTTTTGGCGTGCGTGGAAAAATTATGATTTTATGGGACATGTGCATTGCATTCTTTCATGCATATTGTTGAGTTTAATATATTTTTATCTAGTGACGTTTGGATTTTACTTACCTGCGGCACCATTTCTGGTACCGTAGATTTTGATGCAGAGATTGAGGAAGAGGAGGAGGAGGCTGAGCCCGAGGATGCGGCTCCGTCGGAGTTCTGGGTTAAAATTAATGTCTTGTTGTTGCTTTGAGTAATATTTGTAGTTTGTAATATTTTAATATGTATGTTTTGAATATTTTTGTATTAAACTAAGAAAAAATTCGGGTACTTAGTTATTGACTTTGCTATCCGCTGCGTGTTTCTCGTGCACATTTGTTGTTTATACATACAATTGGCACACGTCGATAGGGTGGTGACCCGTGATGTCATCATCCGGACGTCTCGATTTCCCCGTGTCCGTGCGTGGGGATTTGGGGGTGTCACAATGAGACATCCCTTATCTTCCTCTTTTTTAAGTTACTGAAAGTGGGTAATGACTCAGTGCATGCTCTCCACAGGAACATCTTTATCCCATTCGGCACTTGCAGCTTCCACAGAGATTTCCAGAAACCCTCCCTAGTGGGACTAGCTGAGAGGCCACTCTCATGGCTGGGTTGTAAGGCTCGATGGAGGTGGTATGCACTCCTGACAGTGAACATGCCATTTGAGGTGCACTCCCAGCCCAATTGATCCTCCCTGTGACCTAGCCTGATGGGAATGGTTCTTATAGTCTCCACACACTCCTGTGAGAAGAGGTTGGCTAGCAATCTGATATCCCATCTCCTTAGATTAGGGTCAATTAAGTCTTCCACCCGAGTGACATCTTTTACTAGACTCCTACCATTGTTAGAGGTCAGGATATGAGGTCTTGGCAGCCATCTATCCTCCCATATGAGACTCCTCCAGGCAAGTGAAGGTTTGGGTCCCATGTTAGCTTTCAAAAGGCTTCCTTTTGCAAAATACTTCTATTTGATGATCTGAGCAGGAAGAGAGTCAAGTTTTGTGAGGAGGTTCCACCCTTGTTTAGCAAGTAGGGCCAGGTTGAAGCTCTTGAAACTCCTAAACCCCATACCTCCTTGAAGTTTAGGCTTGCTGAGTTTATCCCACTTGACCCATTGGATCTTGGCTCTTCCTTCATTAAACCCCCACCAAAATTTTCTTAGGAGCTGGTCCAGTCTATTTATTATAGAATGAGGAAGGAGGAAAACCCCCATGGTGTAGGTAGGGATAGCTTGTAGGACTGATTTAACTAGGATCTCTTTCCCAGCTATTGACAGAGAGTTTGTTTTCCAATTTGTCACTCGTGTCCAAACTCTATCAATTAAATTGTGGAAGGATGCAATCTTGGTTCTCCCCACGATGGTGGGAAGGCCGGGGTACTTCTCAAATGAGCCTATTGCATTGACTCCAGCTATCCTCAGGATGGTGCTCTTGTTCTGAGGTGGTGTGTTCTTACTGAAATAGATTGAGGACTTTTCCTTGTTAAGCTTTTGGCTAGATGCAAGTTCATATTGGGTTAAAATCCTCATTAGTCTACTCCACTCAAGGGAGTTGGCTTTGCAGAATATTAAGCTATCATCAGCAAAAAAGAGGTGGTTTACTTTGACAGGACCTCGGCCCACTGGCACACTCGAGATGCTTCCTTCCCTTTCTGCCTTGAGTAAGAGGCATGACAAAGCTTCTGCACAGAGAATAAAAAGGTAAGGGGAGAGGGGGTCCCCTTGCCTCAATCCTCGGGAGGGCATGAAGAATCCTTGTGGCTCACCATTTAGTAGGATAGAGTAGGAAACGGAGGAGATGCATTTCAGGATCAGGGAGACCCAATTCTTGCTGAAACCCAACTTGCTCATTACTGCAGTCAAAAAGCTCCATTCTACGCGATCGTATGCCTTGCTCATGTCTAGTTTGAATGCCATGTAGCCTGACTTCCCTTGCATCCTGGTTGTCATTGAATGGAGAGTTTCATAGGCCACCAGAATGTTGTATGTGATGGCTCTACCTGGTACAAAAGCACTTTGACTTTGGGAAATAATGTTAGGCAAAACAGCTTTAAGTCTATTTGCTACTACTTTTGCTACTATTTTGTATAACACATTACACAAACTAATTGGTCTGAAATCAGAAACTCTCTTGGCTTCTTTGACCTTTGGGATGAGTGTGATGAAAGTGTCATTGCTCCAAAGAGCCATCTTTGTTCAGAATGTTGAGGGCAAATCTTGTAACCTCTTCTCCCACTATATTCCAGTTTGTTTGATAGAATAAGGCTGGGAATCTGTTTGGACCTGGAGAGCCAAGGCCATTCATATGGAACACAGCCATCTTGACTTCTTCTACTGTGAACTCCCTCCCTAAATGTTCATTCATCTCACCCGTAATTCTGAGGGGCACATTCCTGATGCATTCACCAATGCCTGTTGGGTTAGATGTGGTAAAAAGATCACAGAAAAAATCTGAAAAAATGGATCCAATTTGCTGTTTATCAGTAACCAGTGACGCCTGCCCATCCATTACTTGGTGGATCCTATTTGTTTTCCTTCTCTGGGTGGCATGTTGATGATAAAATTTAGTGTTCTGATCACCCATTTTGAGCCAGTGCTGCTTAGCTCTCTGCTTCCACTTTAGGTCTTCCTCTTCAAGGGATTGTTCAATCTCCTTTTGCAATCTTAGCATTAAGTCCACATGCTCACCTTGACCCTCTTCTTGTAACTTACACAAGGTTGACATTTTTTGTTTAACCTCAGCAGTTGCACCCCTATTTTCATTAGTGTTCCATTTCTTTAACTCTGTGCTGCAGTTTTTCAATCTTCTTACCACTAGTGGAGCTTGGTCCTCTCCCCAACCCTGTCTTCCCCAAGCCTTCTTTATGGTAGCAGCCCACCCCTCCTTAAGTGTCCAGGCTGCTTCGAATCTGAACAACTTAGAAGGGGAGCTACCCTGGTGCCTCTTGCTTGATAGGGCAATATGTAGAGGTAGATGATTTGACTTCACTGCAGGAGATACAACACCACATGCCTCTTTGAACCTCTGAGACCAAGCTAGGTTTGCTAACCCTCGGTCTAGCTGCTCCTTAGTGAAATCAGTACCTCTTCTGTTATTGGACCAGGTGTACTTAGGTCCTACAGTCAGAATCATCTTCAAAGAGCAAAAATCTAAAGCTTCTCTGAACTTCTCCATTTGGTTATAAGGCCTGGGGGGGCCTCCCATTTTTTCATCTTGACAGGTAATTTCATTGAAATCACCATAGACCAACCATGGAGTGTTAGGCATAGGTTTAAGGTCTTTTAAAAGCTCCCAACTGCATCTCCTCTTAGAGGTCTCAGGATGCCCATAGAATCCCGTGAAGAACCATGGGAGTGAGCCTGTTTGACTCGAGATACTAGCACTGATATGCCACCTAGAGTAGTTATAGATGGACACTTCAATATTCTTTTCCACATTAAGGCAAGACCTCCACTGCTTCCCCTACTTTCAACTGAGATGCAGGCATCAAAACTCAAACTTCTTTTAACTTCTTCAATTCTTGTTTTAGTGCACTTTGTCTCCATGAGAAAAATCATGGAGGGGGACTTGTCCTTCACCATGAGGTTAAGGAATTGAACTGTCCAAGGGTTCCCAAGTCTCGGCAGTTCCAGCTTATTAAACTCATAACTCTTGGTAGGGCTGCCTAGCAGCCTCTGCCAATTGTTGAGGTAGCTCACCCTTAGACTCTTGTTTGATCTCGATAAGCATGTTGTCCAGTTTGGTTTTCTTGCCATTGATGTTAGATATGTCTCGCAAGGTTCTTTCACTAAGTCTTTTCTTCAGCAGTTCCACTGGGGTGATTGAGAATTCAGGTCTACCTGGGTGGGGTTCACGGGCTTTCCTCTTCCAAGTGGTTTTCCTGGTTTGTACAGTAACCTCAGTAGGGGCTATGTTTTCTTGAGAAAGTTTGACCAGTCTTTTTGAACTTCTGAGATGGGACTTGGGGTTAGTATTGGTTGGTTCTAGGTTGATGGCAGTGGGGTCTTGTTCCATTTCGACTACAGGGTCTTTTACTAGAGTAGGGGAGTTTGGTTTGGGATGTACAGAGAGGGATGGCATACTACTTTCCTCTATGGATAAAAGCTGGCAATTGACTACTGAGGAAAGGTATGGGAGCTTACCTGGCTATCCTTGCAGAGATCTTCTACTGACTTGTGACTTAGTAGGTAGCTCCTCCTTATAGCCTTGCACCACTGTACCAGTTTCCTCAGAAGGATTTTGGGCTTGCTGCCTTGCTTGTTCCTTTTGTCCTTCGTTATGGTTCCAGAAGAGCTGGCCACTTCGATCCATGGTTGAGGGAGGAGGTTTCTCATTTGATTTTTTTGGATCAACCAAATCCCTCTTTAAACCCCCAATGGTTGTATTTTGGGTACACCTCACTTACTCCAATTGAATCACCTAGTTACATCGAGTTTTTTTCACAAGCTTTTCCCTCACTTGATTGACCACAAATGGGATGATAATCCAGCTTTCAGCTCCAAATAGTACCACTTTGGAAGGTCAACCCAGCCACCCAAGTCTTCCTAAAACTTTTACTTGGCAGGCAAGAGTTTTCATTCTCATTTCTAACCTAGAGAACTGTTGCCCTTACCTCATCTCACAATCAAACTTCCCATGGTTTGACCTCTCAATGGCCAAAACTAGTACCTTTTTGGCTGCCAATTAGTCTCCTTTTCTAGCATGTCAAACACACAATCTAACTTCACACTCAAGCTCACACACGGCCAAACACCTTTAGCCCTTCCAGCCAATTCCTTCCCTTTCTTGATCCTGATTCTATGGTTTTGATTTTTTTAAATCTTATTTTAAGGCTTTGATCTATGGATTAAGAATAGATTTTTGAAGATTTATGACTTAGGTGTTAGTTGGGTTGCTGATGAAGATGCAAGAGTAAGATTTTAAGCATGAATTAGAGGCTCTCGGGTTTGATATTTGTTTTGATGGATTATTTGCTATGACATGCTAGTTTTGATACTTAGTTCAATTTAGAATTTGAATGTAAGGTATATGGTTTTGTTTTCTCAAGATTTATTTCATGAAAATCAAGGATTAAGTCACTATGATTCAAGTCAAAAGCATGCATGTTTGGTTTCAATAATTGTTTTTTGCAAACCGATTGTCATATACTAATTTTTGTGATTTTTGAAGTTAGTCAACCATGCTATGACCTAGGTTTGATTGAGGAATGTGTTAGAAGTGTTATTTATGGAATTCTAGAGTCATTATAGTTGATATGAAAATATATTAGACCAAGAACACATAGATTAAGTTTGGTTTGACATAATCTTGATGTTTTGGGTTATTATTTGAATTGACGGGAAGTTTTTATGAAATGCATGTTTTAGTGTCTTTTTTCATGATTTTAGAACTAAGGATGTTAGTAATTGTGGTTTAAGCACGTTTGTGTGTTAAATGGCCAGTTCATATTTGGATTTAGGATAAAATTTACATGAGGAATGTAAATATTAGTAAGTTTTGGAGTCTGTTTGCAATTTCCTTAAGTTTAGGGGCAAATTATTAAGTTTTCAAAAGTTAAGGGGTAACTTTGCAATTTTGGCCCAAAATTAGTAAATTTTTTATTTATGAGGATTAATTGAGATAGTCTAACCATAAAACATCTCTCATTTCAGCCTACATTTCTTTATGCTATGCTTAAATTTTTCACAACAATCTATAAGTTAGCTTCTAACTTACTTTCAGCATTTTTTTGTATGTAAAGTTGTGAAGTTTTAAGATTGTATTGTTTATATTCGTGTTTATTTATGCCTATTCAATTATTTATAACATGCTATGCTATGTCATATTATCATGTTACATGATTTTCTATTACATGCCATGAATTCCATGTCATCATTTCTGTTACTTGATTATCTATTACATGCCATGAATGTCTTGTCATCATTTTTGTTATGATTACATGTTACATGTCATGAATACCATGTAAGTCTGAAATATGAACGACAGTCCTAAAAGAAAGATATTCCATGATTATCTATTTATGCCATGCCATGTTATCATATGTAACCATCATTAATATTTGCCACATGTCATGAAGCATACGAGTCTGTCATGAAACATTTTCTGAGTCAAGCATGCATAGGGTACTCGTTATCAAAGTATCTCTAATAAAAACATTCTTATCACATAACTGTTTATAAAATAAATAAACTTATAGTGTAAATTAAAAATGTAATACATGTTTTTTTTTTAAAAAGACCCAGTAGCCACCCACATAACAGCCTCGTCCCAACTTTATTAAAAAGCCCTCACATATGGTGAAGGAATATCGTGGTTACAAATCATTCACTAGAGGTTTACAAAAAATATAAAACTAAACCCAAAAGCCCCGATGATCAAAAAATAAATTACCAACCTAAAGAGATGAAGAAAGAGCTAACAGCTGATAAATGGAGAACAAAATATTACAACTGAATATAAGGAAGTCCCCAAAAATCAGTTCATAATAGCCCATGAAGGATTCCCCTATCAAGGTCAAACCCTGTAAAATACTTACATCGATTAGAAGCTCTCTCTTTAGCAAGATAGTCCGCAACCATGTTTGCTTATCTAAAAATATGACGAATGGAACAATGTAAGTCAGCAAGCAATCTTTGGATATCATCCCAAAAGTCCCACAAATACCATAAGCTGCATTTACCGGCCTCAATCCATCTCAAAATAACTTCAGAATCAGACTCCACCAATATATCATGAATACCCAACTGTAAGCCATCAAGTAAGGCTCTCCCCTTAGCAACATTGTTGGAGACCTACCCATAATGAGTTGCAAAACCCGCCATCACTCGGCCATCATGATCTCTAATAGCCCCTCCACCACCTACTAAACTAGGATTTTTGAGTGAACTACCATCAACATTTAGCTTATACTACCCTCTACGGCTTAGTCCAAGCTTCAACTTTCATACTTTTCTTGACAACATGAGCAATTGGACAATTTAACTCCTGTAAAACTTTGATACCGTGCAATTGCAGTTTATCAAAATTTCGATGCGGAGAAAAAATATCAGTTAACACCAACTTAATCCACCTTACTACACCTTTCCAATCAGTTTTCTTTCCTTCCATTTTATCATCACACCGTGCTCTTCACAAAGCTCACATGATAATGATTGGCAGGATACCATGACAGCACCCTGCTTGAAACGATTCCAACGCTCAAAGCCACCAAACATTCATAACCACATTCCATCTTTGGAGCTGAGGTAACCGAACCCCCAAAGTACCTACAAAATACCTCCAAACCATATTAGCCAACCCACCACTACAAAGAATATGATCAATAGATTCTTGCTGTGGTAAAACACAACAATGGCACTTTGAAGCTAGAGGAATGCCTAGCTTAACAATCATATCATCCATAGGTAACACTTGTTTTTTAGCACGCCAACAAACAAATGACATTTTTTTAGGAACCAATTTATGCCAAAGCCATTTTTTCCGAAGACAAATAGGCCCTTGAGCTCTAATTAGATGCCAAGTAGATTTACTAGAGAAAGTACCATCTAGGTTCAACTGCCAAATACACACATCTGTTCCACCTGATATCTGAACTAGTGAGGCAATTATTTTCTCAAACATCCCTTCCGACACTAGCATTTGCAATTTAGGCACATCCCAACCAGAGTTAGTTAGGATTTCAGCCATCAATAAGTTTTCATCTCCACTAACATCTTCCAAATTTGCAGTGGCCCCATGCCCCAGCCAATTATCAAACCAAAGTTACAAGCACCATTTCTAACCAAGATACGAGAATTCTATTGCACAATCGGCATCACTGATAGGATGCCTTTCCAAAATCTTGAACCTGTGGAATTAGAAAGAACCGCAAGGTGCCTCCCACCCACATATTTCTTCTAAAAGAATTTTTTCCAAACCAAATTCCCCTCTAGTCATTTCCAAGCAAATTTCATGAATAAAGACATTCGAACATCAGCGAGGTTTCAAATACCCAGACCCCCTTCCTCAACTGGCAAGCATATATTTTTCCAAGACACCCATTTTCTTTTCTTTTTATCATCAGTCGAATTCCAAAGAAAACTATAGAAAATACATTTGATGGGTTTGAAAACACCCTTAGGTAAATTCATAATAGAAAGAACATGAATTGGAATGCTAGATAAAACATGTTTGAGAAGTGTAATCTTATCCCCAAAAGGAAGGATGTTACACTTCCAACTAGCCAATTGTTTCTGAATCTACAACAATAAAGGGTCAAATAATTTGATAGTCATCTGTCCCACATGCAATGGGACCCCCAGGTAGTTACATGGCCATTTACCCTCCATAAACCCCATAATCCTCAAAATCTCTAATTTCCTAGCAACCGGAAAATTAGAGGAGAAAAAGATAGAAGACTTGGATGGGCTAATCAACTGCCCTGACATAGATTGATACACTTGCAAAGTCTTTATAATCTGCACTAGAGATCTTTTACTTCCATTTGAAAAAATCAAAACATCATCAGCATAAAATAAATGAGAAATCAAAGTACCTCCGTTAGTATTAAAATGCTTGACTTTCTCTTGTTGAAAATCAACATCGATCATCTGAGAAAGTAACTCTTGCGATAAAATGAAATGATATGGCAAGAGAGGATCCCATTGTCGAATACCCCGTGAGGGTTTGAAAAGCCCTTCAAAGATCCATTAAGCATAACCAAACACATAGGTGAAGATATACAATTAAAAATCAAACCCCTCCAATGATCTGAAAAGCCCAATCTCTTCATTACCTCCATCAAGAACCTCCAATTCACCCTGTCATATGCCTTTGTCATATCAATTTTAATCATTATGTTACCACCTCTCACTTTCTTATTCATACTTTGAATCATTTCTTGAGCAATAGAAATATTATCGAAAATGCTTTGACCCTTAATAAAGGATGATTGTTCATCAAAAATTAATTTCTTAATGATAGGCTCCAAACACTTCACCAAAACCTCGGAAAGAATTTTATAAACAACATAACATAAGCTGATAGGCCAGAATTGCGTGAAACCCCTTGGCTCGTCCACCTTCGGAATTAACACAATGTTGGTGGCACCAAAGAAAGTGGTTAACGGCTTCCCCTCAAAAAATTCAATCACCAACAACAATAAATCTTCTTTGATAATATCCCATGCATGATGGAAAAAAGTTGCAGAAAAACCATCAGGACCTGGGCTGCTATCTTGCAGGATTGACCAAAGTGCCTCCTTAATCTCTATCAAATTTGGAACTCTGCAAAGAAACTGATTATTAGCCTTAGTAATAACCGAAGTTATGAGATTCATACCAGGATCCTCAAGAGACACCGCTGATGTGGTTAACTCCTGCTGGAAGAAATCAACAGCCTCCTCAAGGACCGCTTTGCCGGAATCAAGAGTGCTACCATCTTCAAGAATCATACTCTCTAGTGTTTTAAATTTCTTTTTACATCTAAGAGAAGCATGAAAGAATGCCGTGTTTTCATCCCCCTCACAAATCCACTTAATTCTAGACTTTTGGCACCTCATAATCTCCTCTCTATGCAGGTATTGGACATGCTTTTGCTTGCATCTCAAGATGTAATACATACTATAGATGTAATAATTTAAATCATTGAACATACATAGATAGTATACTAAGTCAAAAGTTCTAGTTGTATAATATATTATTACTAAGTATAAATTATGTATATATTATAGCATATATTACTAGATATTATATTTAAGTGTATTATAAACATATGATATAAGTTTATAATATATAAGTTACTATACATATATTACACTATAAAAATATAATACCACGCAACTATAAGTAATAAGTACTAGTTATTACTAATATAAACAAACCTGAATTTGTCTCTGATTATAGGCCTATCAGCCTCTGCAATGTGATTTACAAGCTTATATCCAAGGTGCTAGCTAATAGACTCAAAAGGATACTGCCCTCTATCATTTCCTCCTCTCAAACAGCTTTTGTTCCTGGCAGATTAATCACTGACAATGTGTTAGTGGCTTATGAGGTGATACATTTTCTGAGAAGGAAGAGAAGTGGAAGAGATGGTTTTATGTCTTTGAAGTTGGACATGAGTAAAGCTTATGATAGAATTGAATGGACTTTTCTTGAAGAAGTGATGAAGAAGATCGGTTTTAGTCAAAAATGGCTGAATCTGATCATGCTTTGTGTAAAGTCAGTATCATTTTCTATTTTAGTGAATGGAAAGCCAACAGGTTATATTGTTCCTTCTCGTGGGTTGAGGCAAGGGGATCCTATTTCACCCTATCTTTTCTTGCTTTGCACAAAAGGTCTTATTTCTTTGTTGGATCAGGCAAACACTTACCAACAAATTGAAGGTATCCGAGTATGCAGAGGAGCCCCTAAGTTAAATCATCTGTTGTTTGCAGATGATAGTGTCATTTTTTGCAAAGCAAACTTGCAAACCTATTTAAATCTTCAGCATAGGTTGGGAATATATGAGCAAGCTTCAGGTCAGAAGATCAACCGTGAGAAAACTTCTATGGTATTCAGTCATAATGTACCATCTACTCAAAGGGAGGCAATTATGCAGTTTTGGGGTGTTCAACATTACCATCAATATGAAAAGTATCTAGGCCTTCCTCCTATGGTTGGAAGAGGGAAATATAGAGCTTTCTCAGCTTTGAAGCATAGAGTTTGGTCTAAGTTGCAAGGGTGGAAAGAAAAACTACTGTCTCAAGGAGGGAAAGAAGTTCTGTTGAAGGCAGTGGCCCTTTCAATTCCCACCTACACTATGAGCTGTTTTAAACTACCTAAGTCCCTATGTTCTGAGCTAGAGGGCATGATGGCAAATTTTTGGTGGGGTCAAAGGAAGGAAGAAAGGAAGCTGTGCTGGGTGAGTTGGCATAAAATGTGTAGTCCTAAAACTGAAGGTGGTATAGGCTTTCGAAATTTACAGATTTTTAACAAGGCTCTCCTTGCAAAACAAGGTTGGAGAATTTTGTCAAATGAGGATTCACTTCTCCATAAGGTTTTTAAGGCAAGATATTTTCCTACATCTAGTTTTCAGAATTCTTCTTTAGGGAGTGCCCCTTCCTATGTTTGGAGAGGTATTTGGAAAACAAAGAACAGTTTGCTTCATGGATGCAGGTGGTGTGTGGGAAGTGGCTTATCTATAAAACTATGGTCTGATTACTGGCTGCCAAATCACAAGCTCATATCTCATCAACCTGGTTTTGAACACCTAAGGGATTATACAGTGGCTTACCTGATGCATGATGATCAAAGAAGTTGGGACATTGAAAAGGTCAGAAGCCTACTACCAGTTAATATGGCCACTGAGGTTCTTAGCATCAGAATTCCTTCAGAAAATGTGGCAGATAAACTTGTGTGGGAACATGAGAAGAGTGGTATCTATAGTGTCAAGAGTGCATACTCTTTTTTCACTAAAGTGGAGCAAAATAGACAGGAAGCTGAGAGCTCTACAGCTGCAGATCAGAAGCTGATATGGAAGAATATTTGGAAGCTTCATGTTCCTCACAGAATTAAAGTTTTCGCATGGAGGGTGTGCAAGAATATACTCCCTACTCTCAGTAATTTGAAAAGTCGAAAATTACTTGTGAATGACAGCTGCATTTTGTGCCAAGAAGAAATGGAAGATGTTAACCATGCTTTGGTTTACTGCCCTTTAATTACAGATTGTTGGATGCATTTCTTTCCTTCCCTCAAAACGTCTATTCAGAGACAGGACTTTTTACAACTTGTTCTGTCTGTTATCAGAGGACAATCTGAGGGTGAATTGGAGAAGCTCTTTCTAATGGCATGGGGTTTCTGGTATAGGAGAAATCAGTGGATGTATGATGACAATTTGTTGACACCAAACCAAGTCATAGAGCATGCTTTATCTTTATACCAAGAGCATAAGGCAACTGCAGCAGGGCTGAAACTTGGTTTGAGGTATCAATGCAGATGGAAACCACCTCCTTCGGGCATGCTAAAGCTTAATGTAGATGGGGCATTCTTTAGTGATCAATTCAGGTCAGGTATTGGTGTGGTTTTACGAGATGACAGAGGATAGGTCTTGTTTGCAGCTAGTAAACCAGAAGAAGCACTTGTTGATCCTATGGAAATTGAATTAATTGCTATGTTAAGGGGCCTGCAATTGTGTATTCCCTTAGGCATATCAAATTTACAGATTGAAACAGATGCTTTACTTGTTGTTCATGAGCTGCAAAAACAGGATTACTCTTCAACTTTGTGGAGTACTCTTGTACATGATATAAAGCATATTCTTAACAGGTTCCCATCATGGAAAGTGCAACATAAAGGGAGGGAAGCAACTGGAGTGGCTCATTCTTTGGCAAGATATGCATGGAATCTTAATGATATAGTTGTTTGGTGGGATTCTATCCCACCATGTATTTCTCAAGCTATATGGGCAGATTTATCTTTGTAATGTTTGTTTCTTGCTTATTTGAATAAAGTGCATTCGTGGTTATCAAAAAAAAAAAAAGTACTAGTTATAAATTGTATTGTGTTATTAGTTATCTAGAATATTGAAAACCATATTATGTGTAAGGTTAATGATATGATTCCTCAATTAAAAAGACATACTACAAACCTCTGTTATAATACGTGTTATTTATATGAATTATAGCTAATCAATTAAAGTTAATATGATAATTAATTATTTGAATTAAATGTGCATTAACTTAACAATATCAATAGGCTATAATCTATATAACAATAAAAAAATTGATATATGACATTAATGTTATATTAGATAATACATAATTAACTAAACTTATAAAATAACTTGTACGTATTAAAAAGACATAACTTGATATATCATATAACTTGTAATAAAGTACACAACTAAACTAACTCCATAAAATATCTTCCATAAAAAGAATTATACAAATTACCCTATACACGCTTTGGGAACATAAATAAATATATTAAAAAAGGCAAACTATAAATAAATTAAAAATTATACAATTAAAAAAATAAAATACAACTAACATGTAATAAACATAACAAATGCACATATAATACATATTACGAGCTCAAATGAGCTAATTTTATACAATCTTTGTTCATGAGCCAAAACTAAGTTGAGTTGATTTTAATATGACTTTTGTGTATTTAATATTTGAACAAATATTAGTATTTATGAACATCACATTTATTAAATGAATCAAATTAAAAAATAGTATATATGAACATAGTTCGAGCTATTCACGAGCTGCTTTGGTCATTTGAAGCTCTAAACATCTAGTTTAAGAATGTCAACAAGTTATTCACAAGAGAAATCAAGTTTATAGACATCATGCAATGAAAAATGCTTTGAGCTAGTTCATAAGTAATGATTACTTACTGTGGTGCCTCGTTCCTCAATAAAGAGCCTGAGAGGATCTATGGTGCTAGGAATACCAGCCAATTGGCAACATGCTAATTTTACTATCTGATCTAGGTGCATAATCATGGATTGAATATGCGGCAAGTGAAATATATCATGACAAAATAAGTAGAGGTCTAAACTGATAAAAGATTCATTGATTAATAGTAATAATAATATCCACAGGTCATTGTTATTTCCCAAATAATGTTATACAGGACCAGTTGTTCATCACTATCATCCAAGTACAACATACCAAACATGGTTTGTCACTTGAACAAATAGTACTTTTCTACAAGTACAACTAACTAAAGGTGGAGAGAATACATAATTACCACCGACCAACATCAAATATTTGATTATGCTTGAATATAATATCTCTTGCCTTTTTCTCATAAATGTCCAACATTCACCACTAGCCAGCCTCTTTTTCTTTTCCGTAAACGTCCAAATCAATTTTCTTCACCACGTGCATCTATAAACAACCACCGAAAAGTCATCTTGTCTCGGATTCCATGTGAATTTTATTTAAGCTAAAAATAAGTAAATAAAAACAACACTCAAACATAAATTAAAATGAAAAAAAAAATAGATTATCAAAAATATGTCATATATGTGAGGAAATATTGCCCAATTGAAGCATAGTTACAAAATTAAGCATAAATATGATATCAATCAATTAAAAATCACAACTTGTATTTATGCTTATTAACCATTTTTTCATCTAAAACCAATAATAATGTCACAAAGAATTTAAAATATATTAGTTTTAAATAGCTAAAATATGCAATATTTCAACTCAATCAGTAACTCCATGAGATAAGACTATGCAATCATGGTAATCCCATGAGACAAGATTATGCAATCATGGTAACCCCATAAGATAAGACTACTCAATCATGGTAACCCCATGAGATAAGACTACTGTATCATGGTGACCCTGTGAAACAAGAATATGTTTCAAGTTCACGTTCATGTCATATTCAAGTTCATGTTCATGTTATGTTATGTTCATGTTCATGTTAGGTTTCAAGTTCATGTTTACATTCAAGTTAAGTTCGAGTTCAACTTCATTTTATGTTATGTTCACATTCGCGTTATGTTTCAAGTTTGCGTTCATGTCATGTTATGTTCAAGTTCACGTTCATATTATGCTATGTTCACATTCACGTTATGTTTCAAGTTCACATTCATGTTATGTTTATGTTATGTTATATTCACATTCACGTTATGTTTCAAGTTCACGTTTATGTCATGTTATGTTCATGTTCATGTTATGTTCAAGTTCACGTTCATGTAATATATGTTCGTGTTCATGCTAGGTTTTAGGTCCAAGTATGTTTCAAGTTCATGCCCATGCTATATTGCAAGTTCATGTTATGTTTAAGTTCATGTTCATGTCATGTCAAGTCAAGTTCAGTTCAATTTTCAATTCAAGTTATGTTAGTTATGCCATACTATATGTCAAGTTATACTATACTTACAACTTTGATTTTGTATTCACGCTTTTACTGTCATGCATGCATCATTAACTTATGTGAAATTTTTCTGTCAACTTGCTGAGATTTGTAATCAAATATCGCTGTAATAGTCCCAATTACCATTCCCTCTAAATGTTAGGCGATGTGTTTGGACTAGAGTAGAGAGTGGGCACTAGCAGACTGGAGGAGGTTGACTAGATGCCACAGATGCGATACAGAGCTTACGACCTCCATAGTTAGGTCTTTGGATAGAATTTTTGCATCATCAGTCGAGTTACATGATGAACTAGCCCAACCGTATATTTTGGTAATATAATTATGGAGTCCAATCTCCCATGTTTTGAGATTATAGTATTCTAGGATCCGTACTGTAATCATGGATGTTTATTTTTTAAATATGCATGGATTATGTTTTAATTATTTGGGATATTATCATTTTGGTGCATATTATTGCTCAAGAAAAAAAATTATCTTCTGCAAATATTGCGTAATGCTATATGCATGTTAAGAATATTCTATCTTATATGTCACGAACAGAGGTAGGCAACCTTGTGTTGTATGTCTTAAAGCTTCAAATGTCTGTCTGATCCCAAGTAGAAATCTAGAGGCATCACAATTAAAATGTAAAATTTTCCCTTATTCATTATCAGAGTCTCGAGTGTGCACATAGGAAAGAACATGTAGAAAAATCACTTTGTTTTCAGAGTGGGTGCACTCATATGAAAGATGTTTGTTCCAACCATATAACAAAATCAGAGCCATCTTATCAGAATAAGGAACAGAATCAAAGAGTCATGCCAAGGAGTTATGAACATTTTCAATGCCATCTTATCAAAAAGTGTACTAAACATTTTCATATCATTTTTATATAATCAAAATGCATTCATAGCATCTTCATATAACATGTATGAAATACACAAATTTCATATTCGCTCTTTTCCACATTTTATAAATGACATGTCAAAATATTGCTCATGTCTATACCAGTCGGGTCAGAAAACACTTTCTCTTTTATATAGATTTCATGAGTAATGCAAAACACATGTTTTCGCATTTCTTTTCACAACATATCATACACATTTTTCATAAAATCAACCCTAATTCATTTTTTTATACAAAGTCTAGCATAAGACCCCTACCTACCTGGACTTTTTTTAATTTTTCTAAATTTTCTCACAATAGTGCCTAGGGAGTATCAATTGTCACCTATAAAATAGTCATGCAACTTCTGTAAATTTCCAATTGCACACGCATTTTGTTATTTAAGCCTAAAATACTAAAATAACTTATTTTTCCTAAAAAATCTAGAATCTTGTAAACAAAAAAAAAAAAAAAAAAAAAATCATCGCTTCCCAATTTAATCAATACCCACTTAATTTATTGGGCTAATACTTTAAATTCTAAATCATTTTCATAAAATAAGTTTGGGGCTAACTTATTTACTCAATTAAAATTTCAATTAAAATTAAGCCCATGTAAAATACATCTCCAACTTAATACCCACCTAACATAATCCTAATTCATATATAAGTTTATTTAAAAGATAAAACCCACAATTAAATATAAGTCCTGCCTAACATAAATGTCCAAACAGGCTTAACCGATTCAACTAAAAGCTCCATATGCAATTACCTAGCCCAAATTTAAACACATGTTGCATATGTCTTTATACTTTACTGAAACTACACGACACATATAGTAGAACTTTTGAAATAACACTAACTATTGGTAGATGAGATCTATTCTACGAGAATCTCACAAAAAGTGAGAAAATAACATGGAGAGAGCACCATGTGACAGAGGTTGAGTTTATTGGGCTTCTAAGATTGGCTAAGATCAACGGTGGCCAACTAGATTGAGGTCAAAGGAGGCTGAGCTCGAGAGGGTCAGAGAAATCCTATGACAGCTAGAACTCACTGGAAGACCATGGTGGAACAGAAACACACCAATTAGATAGGGATGACAGAATGGATTTGGGCTGGATGGACTCACAGTGGAGGAGGAGTGCTCTCTCTCTCTATGTTTTTATTTTGCCTAGAATAGGGGCCTCAGTGATGCTTGTGCATTGAGGAGTCATGGTTGTTGTGATAGTGCAAAGGCTTGCATACTGGGTAGTGGACTATGGGTGGCTTAGAGCTAAGTATGGAAAGAAGCAGTGCAACCATGGTGGGTGGTGCAAGGCTAGAGCTAGATCGAGGAGCAAGAAAAAAGCTTGCTCTATTTTCACTTCCTATCATAGAGGATGCAGTGGAGCATGCCTTACGGCAACATAATGATGTTCTTTAGTGGGTCTAGGTTGCACTATTAGTTGGGTGGAGGTGGCCGATGGTGCGATGGGGTTGTGCTACGAAGGAGGAAGTTATTAGTTTGCTTGCTGGATAGGTGGTTGGCAATTTGAAGTGGAGAAGGGTTGGACATGGGCTTACAGGTCGATGAAGCAAAGGCTATTTCCATGAAGAGGGGGCTAGGTTTCATGGTAGTGTCTCGCAGGGCAGCTTATGGTGGTGGTGCAAGACTTGAATGGTGATGGTTCTGTGACCTGACATGGATTGAGGGAAAGGACAAGAGAATTCTGAGGGAGTGGCATGAAGTGGGGAGGATGGAAAAAATAAAGGAAATAGAAAGGAAATAAAAATTGTCTGGGAAGTGGTAAGGGGGAACCGTCTTGGGTGACGGGAAAGGAACATGTGTAGTGAGAAAAGGGGAAAGAGAAAGTGATGGGGAGGAGAGAAACTGAAAGGAGAAACTTTTAACTAGCCAAACTATGTCGTTTCTCAAGAGGCTAGTATCTCCCATACAAAAGTTAGGGTCTTAAAATCTTGATCCTTCCAAAATCGTCAAGACATAACATGGTCCTTTATCACATTCATAACTTCATAATCTAGAAGTCATTCTTTTCTAATATCTCTTGAATGTCCTCAAAAAGCTTCAACATGTAGCATATAAACTTTTCGGATGCCTCAAGCCAATCTACTAATGAAAGGGTCTGCAAATGTCTCGAGACTCTTTGGGCAATAAGTCATATACAGAGACGCTTAGGTCAATCCAAATGTCTTCACCATGAGCTTCCAGTATCATATGGTAGTTTGAAATTCGTGTTCATCATATTTACCAAGTGTTGCATCCACTAGCAATAAGTGTTGCTACTTTGCTCCATAATTCTTTAAAAAGAACCAATTCAAAGTTTCTTGATTGTACTTTATCAACCCAGGAGTTACCACTCTAATTTAATCACTCCAGGGTGGATAAAAGAGTTCCATAGGATATTTAAGAATAATGCTAACGTACAAGAGAGTTGTAACATACATTCTAAGTGTTATATTCTTGAAGGAAAATGCTAAAATATAAAAAAGTGATCCGTGCACTAAGGGAATCAAGGCTTCTAACCCTAATCGGGTTTCGGGATTTCCCATTCTTTCATTCTTCCTAATGTCTTTCTTACACCTTGGCTAACACATGACACATGGCAATAAGCCCTGGGGCCAAATAACATCAAACTCTCCCTTTACTTGGGCGAAACTGTAGTGGCCAAATGTGATAGGTTATTTCTTTCATGAACAAAAGCCCTAATGGACGAGTGTGCTATATATGTCACAAAACATACTTGTGTGCTTGGAACTCTAATGACCAAAATTTTCTAAATGTGCATGTGACATTCTGGGTCATGCTTCCTCATTTGATGACTCAAGGAAACTATGTTGTTAAAACCCTAGTGATGGTCAACTATCACTCATGCATTCCTAGGGTTTTCTCCAAAACTCTTCTTCTCAAGGGTTTGGGTTCTAAGAAACCCTAGAGGCAAAACCATACTCAACTTGATTTGAAGCATGTTCCATCCTCCCATGGCCAAAAACCACATCTTTTTCATCTTCTTTCGTACTCATTACAACACAAAAAACAACCTATCTCCCCTTACAAACCGAGACTTGCTAAACTCCATCCTTAGCAATCTCGTGTATGAACCTGAACAAGAATAGGATTTGAGTTTTCTTACCATGGTAGGCTTGTGAAACCTCATACTATAAGTGACGGTAGGTGGTGTATGAGATCCCACATTGCTTGGGAATGAGAAGTTCTTGCACTTTATAAGGTTCCAATGGAGCTCCAATTGTATCATTGAATATTCCTTTTGGAGTATAGGCTATGTAATTTGGGCTTTCTATTGGGACATTACAAAGTGTATCAGAGCCTATCCCAACCAGAAATATGAGACTTGAGTCATGCCACCTACGATGGATGGACCCGACGAGGACTCTAGGAATTTATGGGGGGAGATTGTGATACCACATATGATAAGTGGGGTTAGGTGGTATATGAGATCCCACATTGCTTGGGAATAAGAAGTTCTTGCTCTTTATAAGGTTCCAATGGGGCTCTAATTGTATCATGGACTAGTGCTTTTAGAGTATAGGCCATATGGTTTGGACTTTCTATTGGAGCGTTACACGACTCCACAAGATGCAACTTGAATCCTTGATTTGAATGCACGAGAGAGATGTTTTGAGGGAAAGAAAATGGTGTTGGCTTCTACGGGTGGGCGAGAAAGAGAAAAGAGAATGAGAGAAAAGTTTTATGAAGGGACAAATTAACTCTTTAGCTTCCTCTAGGATGTAAGCCATTGGCCATAAATTTCTAGGGTTTAAATACCTTTCATCATTTCCCATGCCTCTTTCTCACATTATTGCCCTTCTTTAGATGACTAAGAATATCCACTGAATGTTCCTCATGTATGTATGCCAAGTGGCATCTCCTTACATCCATTGAAACTCATTTTCCTTTCCCTCATCATTAGTTTCCTCAAAAGTCCTAGAGACACCTTCTACATGTTTGCAATGTGGCATGGCTGGAACCTTCAAGTCTCCATCATTAGTTCATTCTAGAAATCCCAAGAGACATACACATGCATGGATGCCAAGTGGCATCTTCTAGTAGTGGTTGAGCAACCCTCTTTCCCTTTTGTGTAAATCACGAGATTCCCTATTTTTCTTATTACTCATATGCTTATCTCCAATATCCCTTATGATTACATGCCTTGGGAAGGCTAATAGCCTCTTGTGCATAGGTGCCAAGTGCCATTTTAGGGCATGGGTGGAGCCAAATTGTGTAGATGACATTTTCCACCCATGTGCCTCTTCCCCTTACATTCAATCATGCCTCACTTTGTCTGTCATAGATATTGGTGCCGACTCTAACCCTAACCTTATTGGTTTCCCTAGGTGCATGCATAGATCAACCTCATTATTAGTCTGTTGGAAATCTAAGGATAAGTTACATGGGCACCAAGTGTCTTGGACACACTCCAACCAAGCCATCCCTTCATCTTCCTCATCATTGTCTCCTTGAAACTCTAATAGACACTCTTGCATGAGTGCCAAGTAGTGACATGTCACCAATCACTCAACATCCTTCTTCCCCTTCTCATGATTGCCTTCTAGAAACCCTAAAACCTTTGCATGCATGCCAAGTGCCTTTACCCTAGCCAAAATTGAGATCCTTTCATCATTGATTGCTTTGGGGACACTAAGGTACTCACTCCACAATGCATGATTGACACCTATCACAACTCTTCTCCTTCTTGAAATTTTTGGAACCCTAAAATGCTCTAGCCAAAAATGCCCTTTCTCTCATTTTTTTCCCTCCTTGTTTCTATTTCAAACTTATGAAGCTTTGGCATGAATTCCAAGTGCCAAAATAGGCCATATCGAAAATCACAAGGCCTAAAACCTAAATCACCTTGGATCTTTGAAATGGAAGGAACCAATTTAAAAGAAAGGTGCTTAATTGATGGGGTTTCAACTAAACTGGTCCATGGTCCACCAACCCTCTATATATGTATATACACCTTAGGCCTAAATGACCAATTAGAACCCCAAGATCCTAGCCAAAAATTGTAATATCATAGATTTTGTCCCTTGTTTAATACCTTTTTATGTTGCAATACTGTCAATTGTCCTTATGACATTCTTTTAACTACAAATATGCTTGAGTTTGAGCCCTTTGATCTCAGCCATCCATTTGTCCATTGGACTTTGAAGAATTGTAAAGACAAAGTGACTTATAGGATAAGGCATGCACGTTCCTACAACTTGCTTCCATAGTCTGTCCTGTAAAGGGTCCCTCAGGTGGCACTAAATCGTACCTCTAAGATCAGACCATATGGCTTGCAGGTTCATAATCTTTTCTTCACATGTTAACTTCAGACGTGACATCTCGGATGGAGTATGGACTCTATGTATTGCACCTGTAGCCTCCTAGGCATCTCCTTATCATCCTAGAGATCCTTTTCATCTATATTGGTCTTGTCTTTGATCAATGCTCACCCTTGTAATGTGAGCTATCCTTTTCCAGAATGACTCACCTCTTTAGTTCTTCATTCTCGCGTTCATATGGTTAGCATAGTGCTTGCCCACCTAGCATAGGGTGAAAAGTCCTTTATCACTCAGCACTGAGATGTACTAGCAAGACTTTCTACATCATGCTACTCCCCTTGCTCTTGACTAGTTGCACATTGTCTACCTACTTGCCTCTTCTTCCTTCTTGCATTAGGATGCCTTCTAGTCTATCATTTTGATGCATCACTATATACCACAAATGGTTTGTGGGATCCCTGTAATGTCAACATAGGGTCTGTGGTCAACCTTCTCTTTAGTTTCTCAAATCTTTGCTCACACAACTTGGTCTAGATGAATTTGGCATTCTTCATAATTAAAGCTGTGAGAGTGCTGGATAATTTGGAGAACCCTACCACAAATCTACTGTAATAACCAACTAATCCCAAGGAACTCCTAACTTAGTCCACTGTGGTAGGAAGTTGCCAATCCACAACTACTTCAATCTTAATAAGCTGTACCACGACTCCTTCCTAGGATATCACATGACTGTCCTAACTAGAACTGACACTTGTTGAGTTTGGCTAACAACCTATATTCCTTAAGTTTCCCCAGTACCAACCTTAGGTGGCTTTAATGATCTTCGACGTTCTTGGAGTACACTCATATATCATCTATAAATACTACCATGAATATATCCAAGAATGGCTTGAACACCCTGTTCATGATGTCCATGAATGTTGTTGGGGCATTAGCTAATCCAAATGGCATCCCCGTAAATTCAAAGTAGCCATACCTCATTTGAAATGGAGTTTTTGGTAGGTTGCCCTCCTTGAACCTCAATAGGTGATAATCAAACCTATATCAATATTAAAGAATGTTATGGCTCCTTGCATATGATAAAAAAAAGGTCATATTTTCTTTATGGTCACCTTGTTCAATTCACGATAGTCTATGCACATTCTAAGAATCCCATCCTTTAACAAATAGTACCTGTGCTCCCCAAGGCAATATACTTGGCCTGATACATCCCTTCACCACTAGTTCTTGTAATTGACCCTTTAGCTGTTTCAACTATTCCAAGTTCCAGTTTGATTGAATATTCAACCTCTCTAGAAGGTGGTAGCCTTGTCAATTCCTCGAATACTTTTGAGAACTTGTCCATTATTGGTATTGAATGTACTTCCTTAGGCTCTTCATCTTAAGCACTAAGTGCGCTAAATAAGCTTCAACTCAACTCACCAAATCCTTCTTGCCTTGAAATGAGAAAATTATTTGTAACACTAACCATAATTTACTACCATAATTTACTACCATAATACTTAGAATCCTACCATCTATTGTCCATAGTTTTGCAAAATGTAGAAACAACATATCCATTCCTAGGATAATTTCAAACCCCAATAAGTTTAACAATATCAAGTTTGTTTCCATAATGATTCCATCTATTTATAAGGGACAATTTGTAACCATCTTAGTACATGACACTACTTCTCTAGTTGGTAGCACCATGGAGTTCTCCATTGTATTGGCTCTACCCAAAGGCTGCTTATTCTAGCAAACATAGTAGATACTGTAATGACTTAAAGGAAATTCAATAGATGAATTTATTTAGACCTTAAAAACATCATGACATCCTTAAAGGACTTCACAAATCAAGGGATCGATTAAGTTTTAGTCCATTAGCGTGCATATTCACATCCTGATCTACTATGGTGACGGAGTTGCCCTTCTATTTAATTAAGGCACTTACGAGTATAAGTTTACAAAATGAATTGCACCATTAGATTAGTATAAATATTTAGGATTTTATGATGCAATAATACTTTTTAGTTGGACACATGGCATAATCCTAGTCATGCACTTGGAGACCCTAGGACACATGTCAAGAGAAGAACAAAGTTTGTAGAGATGGAGTGTTATTCAAACTTGTCATCTTGCCCCTTATACCAAATACCATTCCATCCAACCAAAGTTGGAAGCCCTAATGAAACCCCTAAAAAGTTGGAAGCCAGCTAAAACCCAAAATCCCTTTGAGGAAACTGAAACCCCAAATTGGTTTCCAAACCATAATCTCACCTAATTTTGATTAAGTGATTTCTCACTTGGTTAAATCACTTTCACATGCAACTAACACTCAATTACATAATCTTACCCCCTTAACCACTTCCTTAAATCTTGCTAATTATATTTAACCAAGAAAAGTTGCATCTGAACCAAGCCATGACTGAAACACTAACTAAACCCCAAACTAAACACCATTCAGTTAAGACCCATTTATTCCCACCGAAACCACCACTTAGCCCAAGCTTCTTGAGCAATTTTCCTTCCCCTTACAAAGCCATACTTTAGCTATTATGCAACCTCATGATTAGACCCAAATAGTGGGGTGATAGCAAGTCAAACAACCCTCCCCCACCCACTTGGCCAGTTGTAGTAGATTTTTAGCTACACCTTAAAGCCCACTTTCCTCCTTTTTTCCGCAAGTCATACTTACACCCAAGGGTCATTCAAGCACCCACCTTATCAACCCTTTCACCTATACTTCACGTCCACCCCATTTTGCAACCCAACACTTTGCATGTTGTTTTTACAAGACACACTTTGAATGCTTTTACTTGTCTTCCAAGAGAGAAACTGAGAGAGTTCTTGAGAGAAAGCTAGGTAACTTTGTGTTCTATCATTCCAAGCTTTTGTAAGTTGTTTTCTTTCACTCAATCCTCTTGTATTTTGTTTATTATTGAGTCTAGTTTACTTGGGTGTGTATTGGTAATTTTGTTTGGAGTTTTGATGTATGAAAGTTAGTGTTTTTTGTTGATTGGTTTGGTGTAGACAATTTTGAGGTTTGTGATGAACTTTGAATGTTTTGTAAAGTTTTTGATGAAATGATGGGTAGCTCTTGATAGCATAAAGTGTTAACATGTTCAAGTGCAAGTTTATGGTATGATTCAAGCATAATATGTTTTTATAAAAGAGTTCTACATAATTTTAAAGTCATAGAAATGGATTGGCTCAAAACAATTTCTGTTTTGGATTAGTTTGTAATTTTGGTTCTAGTAACTTGATCCTGTGGCTTTGATTTTAATATATGTTGATTTTGTGGCTTTGATATATGGATTAATAGTTTATTTTTGAAGAGTTATTGTGACGCCCTTAGATTTTGCTTGGGATTTGGTGGAGTTTGTAGTATCGAGATATGCAAAATAAGGTTACTTACCCCCTTTGAAAAAAAATAAAAATGCATTGCACTTAGAATGCATCTAACAACATGCATATCCCAAAAATATAAACATACTTCATAAAATGCACTTAACAGACTTTCAAAAGTTACAATGTATGTTCAAAGATCTGTAACACATGGTTATCCCAATAAACCCTTTGTTTCACTTACGAATTCATACAAAATTCAAAATAGGATAAGATCAAATGATAGGGGTTGAAAATAGGAAGGATGAACACCTTCCACCAATCGGCTTCATGGGTTTCTAAGAAACCCTAATTTGGTTTTTGAGAAACCGTGAAGGAAACGTGTGTGTTTCATAATTTTTGAACTCCTTTGAGATTTGGATCTCATCTTTGAGTTCGAAAGATGAAGAGTGAGTGCAAGAACTAAGAGAAACCTTGTCTTACCTTGGTCTCTCTTGAAGGTGCCAAAATCTCCTTCTTGAATAAACTTTCCTTGTTTGGTTGGAGAGAAAATATGAGAAAATGTGTGAATCTTCAAGTGAAAGTGTAAGAATTGTATGCAGAGGATGAAGACACATGCAACTTTCAAAAATGGGCAAGAGGAAGAACCTATACGCATGTACTCCTCTCCTTTTATACTTGGTTTCTTTATCTGCCCTATTGTTTTCCTCCAAAATCCTAGCATGATTGACATGTGGCATAGGTTTCTTCTTCCCTCTTCTCCATTGTCGAGATAGCGTCTTGGTATTCCATCATTGGAGTGCATTGGGAATGGGCAAGCTTGGATGGCATGTAGATGTCCCCCTCCAGCCAAAAGTCCCACTTCTTTCCTTTTTTTCCCTTCCCTCTTCTTAAACATATTGATATTATTCAAGGGTACTTGCGTAAAATTACTTATGCCGCTTCCTTTTTCCAACAAGCAACTCTTGGCATGAGTGACAAGTGGCATAGGTGTGTGCCTTGCCTATTGCCACCCACTTCTCTTCTCTTCTTCTTTCATCTTATCACTTCATCTTTCCAAGATGACTCTTCACGTGCCATTGGTTCAAATTACAAACTTAGTGACAAGTGACAAGTGATGGTTATGCTTGGACAAGTGGTGGCCGAAATTACTAGGGTAAATTAGTCCATTGTGCAAATGCCTCTTCATAAAATCTTCTAGAATCTCATGGCATGGTTGACACTTGGCAAAATCTAAAGATATCTTGAGTGTAAACTAGGAAATTAAAAATGCTCTTGTGTCCCTTCAATTTCCCCATGCAAATCACCTAGAAAATACACATTTATCTTCCCTAGCTCCCTTTTCCATCATCGTCAACATGGGAACTTGAAATGAGAAGGTCTAGGAGTGTGAAAAGGCTTGTTCGAAAATCTCTTAGTCTCTCTAGGTCATCTTGTCATTTGATTCTTCTAGAAGGTGTCTAGGATGCATGACTGACTCATTTTAAAAAGTGTTTTAAGAGTTACTCCCAAGTATAAGAGTTGTCAAGTGGTAAAAGGAAGTCCCTAAGTCATTTCCTTAAGGAATGATTAGTTTAAAATGCAAATTCATTCACTATCGAAAATAAAAACAAATTATTGACTGGGGCTATCTACAATGATATTCAAAATGAGAATTGTTTTTTTTTTTTACATTGTTCAAAATGCCTTGTTTCCTTTTGTATAAGATAGTGAATGAGTGCTAAAGGATATGCAAGAAAAATAAAGAGAAAAATGTGTCGAACATGAGTAGGGAATAGGAAATATTTAGCTCGTAATAAGAATGTTTTTGCTCCAGGGCACCTTGACGCTACTTCAGTCACTTCCATTCACTTAGTGGATTCATGAATGTGTGCTAAATAAGTTATGGTTATCCTCACTTAAGAAGCTAAACCACATTCATCAACATCATCTAATCCAAAGTTCCCAAGAAATAAACAGAAGATTATGAAACTTATGTTCTAAGGGGCATTTTATCAAACACTATGTGTGCACTTTTGAAACCCAATATTTTCCCTTCCCAAAACTTCAATCTAACCCAAAGAAAATGATTTACACCACTTAACTAATCTAACGAATGTAACCAACAACCCAACATCATTTCCAAGTAACCCAAGCAACCCAACATAAATGAAGCAACCAAACACTATTGGGAGATTAATCGGAAACCACTAAAAATAAAATGCTACTGGAAGAATTAATTAAAGTCACCAAGAAAATAAATCCAAACACAAGTGACTACCAAACTACTACACTAAAATGAAATAAGCTGAAATGAGAACAACTTAGATGTAAATCTAGTGAAAATAAAACTTTAATCCGACAGCAAGGATGGACTCTGTGAAGAGAAATTTGTTATGATCAAAAGTGAGACATGGTGGAACTTGGGAGTTGGCTAAGAATAGTCTACAACTCTCTAGCAAGAGCCACCGTCCTATCCATTCTCCTCTCATTCCGTTTGGTGCATTCTTCTTTTCCTGGTCTGGCTCTCCTTATTCTTCCCAGTTTATTTTTTTTCCCTTCCACAAGCCAGCATCCAAATCCCCTATTTTGTTCATTTTTCCTTTCTTTGCAAGTTAAAGCCAAAACTTCCAAAATTTAGTGCAGCGTGACTCCAAATGGAATTGCCCCTAACTATCCTGTTGCATCTCATCAGACCCAATAGAGCAAAACTACTCTTTGGCTTTCATTTTTCAAGACCCAAAACAAGAAAATCCTGGAGTGTGTCTAGTGCTTTTATTTAGCGCTTCGATGTGCTGAGGGCATGAGTTTCATTTAATTTCTGTAAGTGTGCTTTGACTTAGGAGGCTTGCATGAAGTGCTTTCCATTTGACACTTTGTGAGCTGCTTTCTGTTTGGCACAGGAGCCTTGTGTGACATGCTTTCCACAAGCAGAGTAGAGTGACTGGCATTTTTTTAGCTATGCATCACACACCTCATGTGGATCTAGCTTTCAACAGTGTAGAACACGTTATGAGAGATGTTGAAGGGGGCTGGTTGCTCTGTTATATGCATGCTAATGGGGCAAGTATGTTTCTCATTGTGGTTCACCTTCATATTTTTCGTGGTCTATATCATTCGAGTTATAGCAGTCCTCGGGAATTTGTTCGGTGTCTCAAAGTTGTAATCTTCCTATTAATGATTATGACAGCTTTTACAGGATACGTACTACCTTGGGGTTAGATGAGCTTTTGGGGAGCTACAGTAATTACAAGGGCATGATGAAGGGGCATGGATTTGATTAAATCTGTGTGGCGAGGGCCCCATATGATTAGTGCAATGCCATGTGAAATGGAAATTTGCGTGCGCCCAAAAATTTGCTGCTTTGCATGATCCAATTCCTTGTGGTCCACCATGTGCTTGATTTCTTTTCTTTGTTCTACACATGGGTCCCAAATAATTGCAAATTGCTGCATTTTGAATCCACGCAAGTGCATCTTTTGTCAAACAAGAAAAATGAGATTGAAAATGCAGGGACATGAATTAACTTATGCTTTGAAATTTCCGCATGGCCATCTGCATATATGCACAACAATGAACTTCCTCAATCTCATTTAATAAATTAGAGATTAAGATCATAAAATTAGATTGTTATCAATTGAGTTAGAATTGATTTACCGAAACCCAACTCATTCAATTACTAGTAAGAAAATTGTGATTAACTCACATTTAAGTGCAAAATAATCACAATATTATAACTCAATCAATGACAAGCAGCAAATCCCCTAGGGTAGGCGTGCAAGCCATCCTTGAGTTCCCTACACCACTCTCTCTCCCTCGTAGTCCACTAACCTGATTGGATACATAGTGCCTCACATACATGACACATCACACTAGTGACAAGGCTTGGGTCATGGGCTTTGAACTATTGGGCTTAGATTTTCTTATAGGGTCTGAATTACACTAGGCATTCTAGGGCCTCTCTCTTGGGCTCAAGTTTCATGCTAAAATTTCTAAGGCTTCTTCTCCACTTATAACACTAAGGCCCTTAAAATACTATGGCCACTCAAAATAACGATGAACCATGCTTTGCCAAGTTTAGGTTATCATAGCACCAAAGTCAAACAAAGTACTTGCATTGTCAGGGACAAAATTTGCTGATCCCAACCAACTGGATGATCACTAAGATAGTGCTGGGTAATGTGGGGTAAATAATGTTTATAAGAGGCATTGCATTATCTATGTAACTTCTCCCCTTTCTACAAGCATGAATAATGAGACCTTGTGTTGGAACCCTTGATATTGGAGTGAATAATGTTTATAAGAGGCCTTGCATTATCTATCTTTTTTAGCTATATTTACTCATTAAGTTTAAATGCTCTTAACGTTTTCGATGCTTTAGCTATTTCGTATACCTGATAATGAGACCTTCCGTTGGAACCCTTGACATTGGAATGTGTGTGTATGTGAGTAAGGAGTTAGCATGACTCCCTAATCATGGTATGGGTTGGAGAATTCCCTTAGACCATTTCGTGAAGCGTTGCAACGAACATCACATGAGAAAGAGAATACCTCGTGCAGAGTGGGGTGGAATGAAGTCGTACTTAGCCTCACTTGATAGTCAGCACGAGGGACCCCCTGACATATCACTTGTTGGTGTCTTCTAGTTGGTTGTGGCCATATAGAGTAGCATCCTTGAGGAAACAAGCTTCAATGTGTGTGTGCCTATGAGCAATGAGCTCTAGTGTGACGAATGAATGCTTATGTGCAAAGCCTAGGAACAAATACCAATGTGATGAGAAACTATATGGAGAAAGAATGTTACTTTACTTAAATAGGCCGACTACTGGTTTCTTACAGGTTTTCTAATATATAAAGTGGGTAACTTAAATAGTATTAATGTGTTTTTATCTATTTTGCACAAGGAAATGGCAATGTCTAGAGAGGGTGATTCCTTGCCATACATATATGTATATGTTTTCACTAAGAGGGTGATTCCTCACCTGGTTTTGTGGATGAATGTAACAGTATGGGTGGGGGTGATTCTTCTCCACACATATATGTGTCCCTCTAGTATTTACATGAAATGTTTTCATAGCATCTTCGATTGCATTATCTCTCATTAGTAGTCTTATCATAGCTGTCTAATCTACCTATGGTTTCATTCTAAGGACCATAGATTTTGATGCAAGAATAGACCCTTGCATGATGCTTAAGCAAGAGGAGTCAATCTTGCTAGAGTCTTGATCAAGGAGCCTAAGGCTCGTCTTAGCACCAGTACTCATCATAGCTACCTTGTACCTTTAGTCTCATTTGTAATTAGGTTGGCCACTTATGGTGACTAACTTTATATATTTTGGACGATGTAAGGTTTTGACGATAATGAAGGGTAAGAAGTCCCTTTTGTTAAGTTTAGCATTCTAATACTGTATTAATCTCATTGTTACCACAACGTATTTTATGGGGTGTTGACCAGTTGGCCAGCATCCTTCTCGATCATTACATGCCTAGATTTCTTCTGGGGTGTTGACCAATTGGCCAGCATCCTTGGTACTACAGACGTGATGACCCAATACTTTTTTGGATAGTTTAATTAGAATTTTTGGCCCAATGTTTGACTAGTTGGAGTCCTTAGGAGATCACTTTGGCCTATTAGCCTAGGCATGCAAGCCCACTTATGGCCCAAAGGTCTTTGCAGTATTCAGCCAAGGGAGAGGCTTGTGGCGCCAACTTGGGAAGAGGAAGAGGTTGTTTTACTCTTTCCCTAGGAGTCCCATCATTTGAAACCTAGGGAAAAGGCTTTCCTAGTAAGTAGCTAATTGCCACTTGGAAACCATGTAGGAGGGCTTCTAAAAAGAAGCCAAAAGAAGATAGGAGTGTGGAAGGGTCGACACACTTAGGGCACACACTCTTCTCACCAACCACTTGCCATATGACACACATGCACATCCTACCCAGTAGACACAATGAACCTAGACGTGAAATGGGGTAATGGGAATGAGAGAATTAGGGTTTCGGTAACCCAAAAGCGCCTACAAGTCACCCACAAGATTTTGACATTTCCTACAAATATTGTACAATGATTTGGGAAAGGAAAAGGCACCTGGAGCTACTAAACATTGGAGGCACAAAATTTGCCCTGAGATTTTGGCTAAGTGGAGTGCATGCCAACCATGAAAAGCCACCACTCTTTTTTACACTTGTCACACATGAAGGAGGGGCAAGAGAATTTCTAGAAGCATCCAATCATGAGGTGTGCCTAGAACACAACAAACACTAGTTCTTAGGAGTCTTAACCACCATAACACAACACCCATTCCCATGCCACTTGTCATGCATTGAGAGTTTCTAGGAAAGACACTTGGGGAAGAGGAATAGAAGCATGTGAAAAAAGGAAAAGGCACATGGGGGATGCCAATGGTCTCACACACACATCCCCAAGAGGCCTTAGGGTTTTGGCCAAAGGGCTTCATGCCTACCCAAAGAGAAGACAACCACCAATTTGCCAAGTGTCATGCATGCACCTAGGATGGGGATATTCTCGAAGAAGGTAGTGATAAGGAAGGAGAAATGTTGCATAGGGAAGCCACACACATGCAACCCCAAGACTCTAGAAGAAATCTTTGAGGGAATTGTGAAACAAAGAGGGGCAGCTACCACAAACGCATCCACACACTCCACTTAACACAGGGCAAGCATGCACACACCCAACCCTAGATATTTGCTTAGGGTTTCTATAAAAAGTTTTGTATGCCCCAATGGTTCATTGAACCTAGACTTATAGGAGGGACACCAAAGGGGAAGATGAAGAGGTTCAGCCAAATGATGAAGGGCATGCCACATGGCTCCCATGCATAGGGTTCTTATTTTCTTTTCTCAATGAGGGAATTGTGTGAGAAAAATAAAGGAACATATCAAAGGGAATGGGGGCCGAAGGCTAAGAGGTCTTTTGATGCCATTTTCGGTTTTCATACCTTGCATTTATTCTTCTTCTCATCTCACATGACCATGCTAGTTTCTTTTCATTTTCTAGCGTCCCAAACGCACGTGTCTCACTTTCTCCCCAAGCAAAAGACCACAAACACCATACCAATCCTATTTCCCTCTAGCCATGAGTATGGAAAGGAGTTAGGAGCAAGCTCTTCAAGAAGAAGCCACACGATAAAAACCCTAAACTCTCATTACCCACACTCACACACTAACACGAGGCTAATGGGGTAGCTAGGGCTAGGTTTTGGGGAAAACCCCATCATCACATGAATGTTTGGTCTTACATTTAGAGGTTTCTTGAGGGAAACTAGGGTTTCCAAGGAAGGAGACTGAAACTTGGGTTTCCTAGGAAAGAGACCAAAACTACAGATGTGAGCTCTGAAGGAAGACAAGGCCTTCGGCAAGTACTAGATAGAATAAGTCGTGATCTTTTGCATGCTTTCAAGGAATCTCATCCATAGCGCACGACATGAACACTACACCTTGGCCATGTGCACACTCACACACCCAATACCTAGCAATGGTCAAGGGAAACATGACCACTGTTAGACCAAGGGCCTCAAGGCTGAATGCTTGGAGTGCTCCATGGACAAGAAAGAGAAAGTCCTAGCACATACACACACATGTTTGATTAGGGTTTATGTTTTTATCATATCTAATTGATTAAACAAATGTCTTTACAACTTGCTTAATCGTATTATCTTACTTTGGATTTTTGTAAGTAGACTCTCAATCTACCCTCAGATAATGTTCATATATGCCATGTAAACTTTGCATTGTTGTTGTTGACATGTGACCTAGTAATGGTTGATGAAACTATTCCTTGTTATTAGTTTTCACATGATGGTTGCCATGATTGTGTGCTCTTGATGATTCGGCCATGCTTAGACATAGAAATTGAGAAACTATTCCTTGTGTATCATGCTTTGTAATTGATTTACATGAAGATTGTCATAATTATGTGCTTTTAACAACTCAGCCACACATAGTTATTGGGTTTTTGAAATTGTTTCATGCCTTAGTATGTATCGAATGATATTGCCTATGTTTTTGTATCAAGTAAACCACATGTTCTAAAATTTTCAAGCCAAAACATGAAATTTCAAATGTGTCACATGATATTGTCATATGATCACTTAGTCCTTGCAATCTACATGTTGATATGGTCCATGAAAAGAAAAAGAGTTAGATGTTCATGTCACATGCATTTTAGGTTGTGCATTGTTTTCAACAAAAAAAGTTTGTTTTGTTCTATCACAACCCCAAGTGTTAGGCTAGGGGAATTTCCTGGTGGAACTCCTCTGTCCACTTTGAAGTGCATAAATTAGAGTAGTAGCCCCTAGTCATTGAAGTACAAATGGCAGACCTCGAATAGATACTTCTAAAGGGTTTTAGAGTGGGGTAGCACCTAAAGGTAGTGATTACCACATGTGTTATATGTGGTGAAGGAAAAAATGGCAAACTGTTGCATAAAAAAAGGACTTTGACGTAGACACCTCAATCAAGTGAGCCAGTTAGGTGATGTGGCAACTAGAAGGGAGCCCACAGTGCATAGGAGAACTGTGAGGTATCCAATCGTATGCTACAAGAAGTGAAAAGGAAATAAGTAAAATATGTGTAGTGAACTGCTCAATGTGAAAAGAAAAAAGATGTTTTATTGTAATGTTAAAAGATCTCTATCATATGTTTCTGAAGGTTAAGATTGCATAAGTTAAGTTTTGGATCAAGTACATGTCCATGTATTTATCTCATGGTTTGCCTTTATAAGCTAATGTTGTATGTTTGTTTGTTTGTTGTTTCTCTGCTTACTGAGATTTCTCAAAATCTCACCTTGGTAGTTTCCACTACCATTCTAAACTTGGAATGGTAGAAGTTATGATAGGTGTAGATACAAACCATGGGGAAATGCAAGAGAGTAGATCCCCCACTCACAAAGGAGGCCCCAAAGAGCCTTGAGTGCCCGGTGGAGCCATCTATAAAAGATAGGCTCAAAGCAGCCGATTTCTTCATAAGCGAAGTATTCAAGCTTTTCGAGGACTTGAAGAAAATTATCAACAAGGACGAAACAAAGCAGGCTCTAGAAAGAGTAACCTTAGAAAGAAAATAATTATCAGAGGGATATGGTTTTAAAACCCTATTGTATTTTTGTGGAATTTGAACACATAATTTGTGTGACGCCCCCAAATCCCCACGTACGGACACGGAGAAATCGAGACGTCCGGATGATGACATCACGGGTCACCACCCTATTGACGAGTGCCAAGTGTGTGTATAAGCAACAAATGTGCACGAAGAAACACGCAGCGGATAGCAAAGTCCTAAACTAAGTACCAGAATTTTTCGTTGTTTAATACAAAGCTGTTCAAAACATACATATTAAAATATTACAAACTACAATTATTGTTTTAAAACCAACTCCAAAGCATAAACTTCATCTCAATACTCTGGCGGAGCCGCATCCTCGGGCTCAGCCTCCTCCTCTTTTTCAAACTCTGCACCAAAATCTACGGAACCAAAAATGGGGCCGCAGGTAAGTAAAATCCAAATACCACTAGATAAAAACATATAAAACTCAAACAATATGCATAAAAGAAAAGCCAATGCACATGATCCGTAAAACCATATTTTTCCATTCACGCCAAAAACCCATTTGGCCCAAAAACATATCGTTTAAAACCAAGCCTCGCCATTATCCCAGATAATGGCCCAAACTACCATTTTTCCAGAAAATGGATCACAAAGCCTCAAACCAAACCTCGCCATTTTCCCAGAAAATGGCCCGTAACCAAAACCATAAAAACGATCCAAATATGCATGCACCATGATCTCCCCTAGGGATCATCCGCACACTTTGACTCTGTGCCACACCACAGGTAATGTCTACGTGTGTGACACCTAAAGGAGTGATGCCCAGTACTCGCGCCCAGCGCGTCCCTGGCCAGGCCATCCTCTAGTCCCCGCCACTCTAGGGACCACAGAGTCAACACGACAACGTTACCGTATCGTGCGATCCGATTGTCGCCCTACGACAACCCAAGGGATGTCACTCAGTATTATCCACTCCCGAGTGACCAGAGGAGCTCCACCAAGATAATGCCCCATCCCGACTTGGGGTCGTGATACACACGCACCCGAAAATCCATTTACGCTAACAAAACATGATTTTCTCAATTTAAATAAAATGCACGTGCATGCACCATGTAAATGCAACCTCAATGCACAAAACAACCAATCACAAATCAACAATCCAAGCAACTCCGTCCTCAATCCATAAGACCCCCAAACTCCTCGGACTCAGTCCAGAATCAACCAACCAACCAGATAATTTATTATAAGAGCAAAATATATTTAAATCCAAAAGTAGAGTTTGGAAAATATTTACAGTGCTATACGGTAATTTTTGAAAGCTCGCGGCGTTGCAAAAAGCGGAGAAAAAGCAACGTAACAGTGTATTTTAAACTGTGGCCGTGGGTAATAAATTACCCACTTTCGAACGGTGACAAAGCAAGACGCGAAATTGATAGGGAATGGACTTGAGATGTTTATTAAGCTAAAGGAAGTGAGTTTTGGCCGTGGGTGGCGGTGGAAACGGCAGTGGAAGGCCAAAAATGGGCTGAATAGAGATGAGCTCATGGGAGCTGCTCCGGCAACAGATCGAGGGTGAAATTAGGTGGGTTAGGTCAGGGTAAGGGAAGAAGTTGTGAAAAGGTGGTGGCCGGAGGTGGAACGACGGTGCTGGAAAAGCTCAAAAACCGTGTGGCTTGGAGGAGCTCGTGGCGGCTAACAGTGGCTCGGATGGATGTGAAACTTGGTGGGGATGTTCACCGGTGGGAGGGGAAGAAAACTGGGTGGGTGGGTAAAACCACTATTGTCCTAGGGGAAATATTGTACCAAATATTAGGTTTGAAATCTTAAAGCTATAGGCATGCATCCTCATGGAAATATGACAGGAAGAGAAGTGTGCAGTGTGGGCCATGACCTAAGTAAAAAAGGGTGGTTCCCTTACGTAAATGAAGCTAACATGTGTTAGTTTTGTACATTTTAGAAGGAAAGGGAATCTATAGAACGTAGAGTTGTGAGGAGACCTCTCCGAGATTGAGAGATCAGGAGGAAAAGAACCCTTTGTTGGAAGGAGGACAAACGATAATGGAAGCCATCCACAAAATGATGGAAGTTTATGAAACTAGATGGCACAAGGGCAAATGTCCAATAAGTGGTTTATTGACTTGGAAAGAACCTTCGACATAAGTGGGTGTACAGAGGAATGGAAGGTTTGGTATTCTAGACATTTGCTTCAAGGAGACGTTGGCATATGGTGGGACATGAAGTGACAATTGTTGGTTCGCAAGTTGGGAGACATAGCTACTCTCACCTGAGAACAATTTAAGAAGGAATTTGATGTAGGACAACCAAATGGTAGAAGAATATGTGGCCCAATTTATGGAGTTGGAAAGATTTTCCCCTCATCTAATCAACACATAGAAGATGCATGCCCAGAAATTTCAAGAGGGGCCGTAATCACATATTCATAATCAAGTTGTGTGCCTAATGTAACATATCTTAGGAGAATATAAAATTAATATAATCATTTAATTATTATTATTATTATTATTTTATAATATTGAGGTTTTATTTATTGAATATTATTATAAATATTAACCAAAATTCTGTTTTAATTTTATCTGATGGAAACACTACTGATTGAGTCTCTAATGAATTACCAATTCCTCTATAAATGTGAAAAATGTGCCTGAGTTAGTTTTAACTACACCAAAACTCACTAAAAATAAACCACACTTCACTTCACGCCACCCCCTTCGTTATCCTGGTATTTTCGGTGTCTATAAACTGAGTCTTTCTCTTGCAAATTTACTGAACCACTTTGAATTGAACATGTACAAGATGGTTTCTATCCATTTATTCCTTCTATGTCTATAATTTCAATCATAGAAAAGCCTTAAGGAAACAACACAAACCAAGTTTAGAAACTAAGCCACTATTTCATGTAAGCAAATCAAGCCTTATAGCCACCATGATTCTCTACTACTTCTCCTTCATTTTGTGTTTCACCACCACAGTCAAAAGAGACCCCAATCATTGCTGACATTTTTCCTCAATCCCATGTTTGCTCCACCTGCTTTTGCCCTTTCTTAGTAAGATCATACCGATTCCTCTTCCTAATTTCTACACCATTTTTTGATCCAAATAGTGACTGAAACTGAGCCCAGTTCCATCAAAAGTTACCACCATTGATCTCATTCTAGTCACTTAGAACCATCATCGCACGTCATCCCTCTCTTTCAATAAGTCACACACATTTTTTATTCCTCTACTCTATTAAACTCCAAAAGCTAATAGCACCATTCATCTTCCCACTATATTCCAAAACTATCGTTGTTGCCGACATCCCCTAGCTCAGACTCCAAGTCTAGTGCCATCGCACTATTCCTCTTTCAGTGAGCTCTCTGTCTCCAACTTCTTTGTTACTGAGCACATATGCCTCTGTTATGGTTTTTATTTCCTTGCTTTAAATAGCATAAACTTGTGCTAAAGGACAAATAGTGTTAAGCCCTTCCCAATAAAGTTGTCTTGTAGTCTACTATAGCTCCTATGTACTCTCAGTCACTCAATAAATATTTGCGTGTCCTCAAGGTCGAAAGGTGCTTCTTAAAGTTCTATAAAGATGGTTACCCTATAATAGAGTAACTTTAGAAATGATATTACGTTTATGCCCTTGTTTTGTAGCCTTCAATGAGTTAAACCCTTTTCCGTCACTTGCCCTTTCTTTCCATTCTTGTAATGCTTTGTTAAGTTGAGATTTGCTTCTTCTTCTTCTTTTACTCTTCAGCAAGCATATAGAGATTCAACCTTATTACAAATTTGCCCTTATTTCCTTTCACGTGAAAGTTACTTTTATGTTTTTTTTTTTTTGGTTAAGCATGTGCAAACCATTATAAAATTCAGTCACGATTTATAGATCATTGATATGGCCAAGGGAGAATATTGGCTCTGTTAGGGTTTGTTTCACATGATGATGATACTATGGCTGCCATTAAGAGTCCTCCAGGCCCTTTGGCATCAGGTGGGAGAAAATGTAAGTTTGCCAATTTGGTTTCACAAATGCCTCAGCCCCTTTCTGAGGTGATACTGCCTTTTTGCCATCCTAAGGTAATGGATGGAGAAGTGTTCATGCAATTCACTAAAGAAGAATTGGAGCAATTGGCTCAACCTTTCTATTTTGCTATCATCATGAAATTCTTGCACCAACGGCTATCTCTTGATTGGATTAGAAGCTTCATTTCATTTCTCTAACGAGGAAGATTTTCTGAAGGCTATGACAAGGGAGAGCTGTGATGTTGATAGTATTCTTTATCATGTGTTTCAGTGGTTGATTGATTTCTCTGAGGAATCAAAACCAAATATGGCTTCTGTTTGGATCATGCTTCCTGGACTCCCACCGAATTTTTATCATAAAGCTTTTCTCAAGCATATTACGACACCTATTGGCAATTACTTGGTGTGCTACATGCACAGATGGTGCAAGAGTATGTGTTTTGATGAATGTCGCACAACCATCAACTCAATCTTTTTTGATTGGGACTCCAAAAAAACCTACAATTATTCTTCAAGAAGTGGTTTATGAAACTTTGCCTACATTTTGTGTAAGATGCAAGGTCCAAGGGCACAATCAATTGACTTGCAAAGTGACGGACAAATATGGGAAAAAGAAAAAGTCAGGACATGTATGGGTTAAAAACGAACCAGATCCTTTGAAGATGCTTGGGTAGTTCTAGTGGAAGAACTAAAGGAAAAAAATCTTGATGGTGAAATTCTGTTACACCCCTAGTCCCTGCTTGGGAATGGACAATGATTGAAGTGTCGGGATATGCAATGTAAGCTTACATACCCCTCGTACATGATAGTTAAGATGCATGCTCCTATAATGTTTCTAACAGTATGGAATAAATCACAACGAAATAGGTCATCTCATAAAATGTTGTACCAGAATAAAATTAATATCTCAACTTCATTCATAGCTTTTAAATCATACTTCTCAATAATGGAGTATCAAACTCCTCGTTACATCATAACAAGTTTTGTCTTGAAAGGCCTTAATAATTATTAAGGCATCCTTCTAATCTCAACTATCTCCAAGTAGGTCATGACTGAATTTGTTCATTCTTTGAGTTGAGCACATCCTTTGCCTTGATCATCATCCTGACTTTCTACTTCTGGTCCTGTCACAATGAGATTTCAAGAAATCACAGAAAGTAAGCACATAACATACAATGATTAACATAAGCATACAAGTGGCAAATCTTGGAATGCATGCGTGCACATGTACTTGACACATGATGTGACTGAAGACTTGACTTATGCACTTGACCTTTTTCAAATAACATGTAACATAATTCTTTGACTTTTTGGAAAAACATACTTTTGTCATCATTTATATATTGGTTAATCATGTGATCCTATGATCCGAAACATATCATATCATATCACATTATTCCTATCATGTGATCCTTTTCATATCATATCATATTGTATGATTCACATGATATGATCCATATCATATAATGTAGGCACATTGCCTTGTTCTTATAACACATGTGGATACATCATGCTCCCATATCAAAATACATACATAGAACTATGAAATTAAGCCTTGGCCGAAACATATAGGTGCAAAAACATGAAAAATCATGACTTAATCATGTTTCAAACTTTAAACATATTACTTAGAAATCAAAGCATAATGGAGCAAAGCATGAAATCATAGCATTTGGTTAAGATCTAAAACATCTAACACATGATTAGCCAAATCATCAAGTATCACAAATTAACACCATTGTTTTCCTTAAAACTAAAACATACAAAGGGCATTCTTGTTATTTTCATTTTAAACCAAGAGCAAGTTAAGTGTATACTTATAAAAATCCCCATAAAGAAATGAATAGCAAGCTGTAAATCGAAGTGTAACTAGTTAGGATGAGGGTTCCGAAAGCTGTAATCAGTGATCTTGAGTGTGTGGGGTTTCTAGGGTTATCACTAGGGCTCAAACAAAACTAGACCATTTAGCCTCTAGGGTTTTGAGTCAAGAAACTCTTTCATTTTCCTTGTGTTCTTATTCTAATCATATAGGTATGGTGGAAATAGTCAAGAGTGGCTAATTACATGGGGGACTTATGGCCCCCATTTTTTAGTTTAAAAATTTCTAGGAAATCCTAGTTTGCTTCACTTGAAAATGGTGTTGAAATCATGTGTGCTTCACTATATTCGAACCCTTTAGAGATCCCCATCTCTTCTTTGAGTTGAAAATGTGTGGTGTGTGTAGAAAATCAAGGAAAACTGAGTCCTCACCATGTCTCCTCCTTGCTAATGTCAAAAATCCCTCCTCGAGTAAAGCTTCCTTTGTTTGGTTGGAAAGAAAGTGTGAGAAAGTGAGAAATCCTCAAGTGGTAATGTAAGAGAGTGTGGAGAGGATAAGAGCATGCAAAAATTCAAAAATGGCAAAAGAGAAAAAGCCCTTGGGTGTGTAACTCCTCCCCCTTTAATAAAGGTCACCAACAAAATCTCATTGGTTGCTAGTAACCCTTTGCATGAAGGACAAGTGGTGTAGCTAGTGCATGAGGTGCAAGTGGCATCTTGGCTTATGCATGTGGGACAAGTGATGCACTAGGCTTGACTATAAGGAGCATAAATCTTGAAAAGTGTTATTGAACAGAATAATCTTGCCAAGTGGCATGGGTCATTCAAAATCTAAGAATATCCTTGCATGGGTGCCACATGTCTAAGCTCCTATTTCTTTTTCATCCTTGCCTCTCATTGCAAAGTCCAAAAGATCCTCCACATGAGTGACAAGTGTCATGGCTCTCTTGCCAAAATTTGAAATCCTAAGAGGCTCCTTGGGCATGCCCCTCCAAATGGTCTAGATTCAATGAATCTCTAGGGCAAAATTGCCATTTGATAAATCCTAACCCTAGGCTTGAGCCTTGTAGACTTGTGCATGCTTGCCAAGTGGCAAGTGGCATGTAAGATGTGGGTGCATGTTCCCCATGCATCCTTCCACTTTTCCATGCGTCTCTTCCTTTTTTCACGTGTCCTTTCCTTTTCCCCATGTGTCTTTTCCTTTTCCCATGTGTCTTTTCTTTTTCCCATGCATGTCCTATACTCTTCCCTAAGCAAGAAGCTTCTTCCTCCTATGCATTTTCCCTAGGTGAATCTCCCACTTCCTTAAGTTTCTAAAAATCTCAAAACATGACATGTGGCAATGTAGGTAGGTGAAATGGATGTGTGCCCTAGGTGTGTGCCGAACCCTATATCCTTTTCCATCTTCTTAGCTTCTTCTAGAAGCCTTCAAGCATGTTTGCCAAGTGGCATCAATGTGCTAACCAAGGTGTTTCTTCCCAATGTGACTTTTCATGTACCATCGGTCCATTTTGTAGTCTAAGTGACAAGTGGCAAGTGATGGTTATGCTTGGAATAGTGGTGGCCAAAATAATAAGAGTAGATTAGTCCTTTGTGCACAAGTCTTTTTATCTTTTCTTCTAGAAGTTCATTGCATGGTTGACATATGGCAAAAACTGAAGATATCTTGAGTGTAGGCCAAATTTTCGAAATCCCCTTGTGTCCCTTTGGTTTCCCCAGGCAAATCACTTGGAAAATCCTCTTTTGTCTTTCCTAAGCTTTCTTTTCAAGAGCATCTACCTTGAAACTCGAATCACTTCTCTCCCCCCGCCCCCTTAGTCCACTATCATGACTAGATACATAGTGCCTCACATGTATGACACATGGCACTAGTGGTAAGGGTTTGGTCATTGGACTTTTGTTTCCTTGAAGGGGCTGAAATCTCCTATGGGCCTTGTGAGCCCTTCTTGTGGGCTTCCATGCCTAATGCTCCCATATCCAAAATATAAAAAAATATCTATAGGCATCCTCTATTACCTTGCATGGTCCAATAACTATACATAAACTGCTAATAAAAATACGAATGAAGACTTGGCAAAATTTGGGATATTACAAATTTATCCAACGAAGTGGGTGATGATTTGTGGGAAAAGGCCATTGAAGAAGAGTCTTAGGATTTGGAACAAACTAATGCTATTCATGATGACGTCCAGGAATTGTATGGTAACCAGGATTAGGTGCATGAGTTTTCATGTGAGAAGGGTGGTCTTGTGATGCCCTGAAATTCCGTTTGGGATCGGACGGACATTTGAAACGTCGAGACATGCAACACAAGGTTACCTGCCCCCGTTCCTGACATATAAGATGCAATGTTCCTAACATGCATCTAACAATATGCAATATTCGCAGCGGATAAATTTTTTCTTTAGCAATACTATGCGCCAAATTGAAAATATCCCAAATACTTAAAACATACTTCATACATAAAAACCCATTGAACAACTAAGATCACAACACTAGTCCAAAATGGTTATGATCTAAAAAGTACTAGAGATGCAACTCAATCGTACAAGTAGTAATTTACGTTAATTACTATATTAACATTGATGTCGCACCGTCGCTTAGTCAACTGTGTCTAGTTGATCAGCTCCTAATTCTCCTTCAGGACCTGTAACAAGATCTACCATTCGGGGGGAATGGTAGTTGGGACTATCAAAGTGAGATTTGATTACAAATCTCAGTAAGTTAACAAAAAAACTTCCACACAAGCTAATGATACGTGGATGATAGTAAAAACATAAATGCATAATCAAATTCATAAGTAATTAAAGCATAACTTGGCGTACAACATAGCATAATTGACATAACTTAAATTGAAACATGAACTGAGCTTGACTTGACATGAACTTGATCTGAAACTTGACTTAGCATGAACTTGCTCTAAAACTTGAATTAACATGAACATGATATGAAACTTAACTTATCATGAACTTATTCTGAAACTTGACTTAATATGAACGTGATATGAAACTTGACTTATCATGAACTTGTTCTGAAACTTAACTTAACATGAAAAATACATACTCCACAGTTATTGTGGCCCCATGTATTCTACGTGTAAATACATACTCCACAGTTGTTGTGGCCCCATGTATTCTACACAAACTTGACTTAACATGAAAAATACATACTCCACAGTTGTTGTGGCCCCATGTATTCTACACAAACTTGACTTAACATGAAAAATACATACTCCACAGTTGTTGTGGCACCATGTATTCTACGTGTAAATACATACTCCACAGTTGTTGTGGGCCCATGTATTCTACGAAAACTTATTCTTTAACTGCTTAAATACATACTCCATAGTTGTTGTGGCCTCATGTATTCTACGTGTCACAATTGCTGTGTCTCACGTAATGTATGCATCACAATTGCTGTGACCCCATACATAAGTAATCAAGATGAAACGTGACTAGAATATGAAATGACTGAAGTCCTGACATAACATAACGTAAGTTGAACATAACTTGAAATACATGACTAACTTGAGATAGAAACATTTCGTAACATGGCATAACATATAATAGACAACATATTTAACATGACGTACTTGCAACATTAAATATTACATGACTTGACATACATGTAATAGATGGTATACTTAGCATGACGTACTTGTAAGGTACAGTATACATGACAGAATATATTATGTAACAGATAAAAATTGATGACAGAATAAATTTTGTATAATAGACAATTACGTGATAACTTGGCATGGCATGACATATATGATAATACACATACATACACTGTAGTTCCTTTACTTAGCACACATACACAATAGACTGCTAGTAAGTTAAAAGCTAACTTACCTCAATCTCCGCGTTTCTTATAAAACTTCAAATGCGATCACGAGGAACTGTAATTAGTGATTCTAAAAGTTAGAATTAAATCACTAATAATTTGAAATATGGAAAATACTAACTTAAAGAGTAAAATTTTCATTTTACTCTTCACATGTGGGAAAATGACCGTTTTACCCATAACTTAAGGATTTTGCATACTAACTCCAAAAGTTTCCAAAATTTACATTTCTCATGTAAATTTTGTCCTAAACTTAACTATCAACTCAGAAAATTTAAAACAAAACACAACTATGAAAAACACACTATGGCCGAAACATCCATAGGCCATTTCCCTTGATTTTTGTTGCAATTCCTTCCAACTTCAAAACTCATGCTTAAACCAAAATTTTGCAACAAACATCTTCCAATCCTAAGTTTAAAACCATACTTAAAACATCCATTTAGAAAAAGCTAATAATCAACACCAAACTTTTTTGTAAAAAGATCCAAGTACTTGAATCACAAGTTTTGACCTTAAATCAAAACATCTCCAAGAATTTCAAAAATCAAATCTTACTTCTAACATATTCAAAATATCATCCTAACATCAACCATGATTTAAATCATCAAACTAAAGTCACCAAAATCACAAATTAACATTTGGAGTTTTTGGTTTTACACTTAGTCCAAAAAAAGAAACTTTTTCCTTAACTAGTTTTGATAAATCTCTTGATCTATAACTTATAAATATATGATCTTCAAACCAAACCATAATATGGTTTAAAAAGATGTCCTAAAACATATATAAGCTTCTAATTCAAGATCACATGGTTAGAAATTAACCAAAACATAAATTTAGCCAAGAATATCCACACTTTGGCTTATCTGAATATCTCTTTGCATAAAATTTCATATATTTGAAAATAATATCAAATATCTTCAAAATAATAATATAACATGTATATAAGATGCTTAGGATCCTCCAATAAAATTATCAAAGTCATTAGAATAGGTTTAGACCACCAAAGAGTTAAACTTTCTCAAAACAGAAACTGTTTTTCTTCTTCCAGTTTCTAAGTTTCTAAATCTAAGAAAATCTTTCATCAAAACCTTTAATCATGCGAAAATCCTCAACCAATAGTCATATATACATGTTAACAATACTCCATAAAAATTTTGGACCAATATCTATCCATTAGCTTGGTAAAAAACTCCAAACTATAACATATTCTCCAGTTTATCTCCCAGAATGACCTTTCTATAGTTTATATAATATTTGAATGACCAAATGATCTTCAAATGGGACAAATAAGATATCCATGTAAACTAGACTAAAAAAGGAACAACTTATATGAAGGATACTCTATGATAAAACACTTACAAAAGCTTCGAAATGGGCGTGCAAAAGAACTCCTAAAAGCTGTCCGAGAGAGAGTGTTTGATATTCTTTTAATGGAAAGTATAAATGAAGATAATTTCATGGGGAGGGGTGGCTGGAGATACTTATGGATGAGACATGGAAGAGATGAGGCTGGAGTGAGAGTTAAGTGTAGGACTCTCTTACCCGGAGTGAGAGTGGAGTATAAAACTCTCTTACCTAATAATATCTACAAAAATCAATTCAAGATATTTTTACCTAATAATATCTATGAAATTAGCTTAAAATATTTTTATCCAATAATATCCACAAAATTAGCTTAAGATATTTTTATCCAATAATATCTACAGTTTTGAACAGACGTTTTGTCCGAAAATATGAAAAAATGTTATTGCGTCATAAGACCTTAAATAACCCTCCGAGTCTAATGGCACAAACCATAATACATTTTGACACTTCTAACTATCTCCAATAATCAAAAATACACTTCTGATACCATAGTAAATAATAACACTAACTATGTAGTTAGACAAAAACCTATACGATTAATGGATTTGTGAAAACTTATGGGGTCTTCACGAGGTTCCTAAAGTTAATAGAAATTTCACAATTGAATTTCTAGCAGACTATTACAGGTCTAGTAGAGGGGGAATCTAGTGGGGCCCAGAATTTAGGGGACCCTTGTCAAGAAGTACCTCTTGTCAAAGAGTTGGGACCAAATGGAGAATATTTGTTGCAGCCATCTCCTTCTATTGGGCGTGTAGATGTCTTGGAACCAACACTAGATGCAACTATTTCAGATTTTGTTGGGTGTGTCGAAGGGGAGACTTCCAAGACCTTTTCAAATTCTGATGGTGAAAGAGACAATCATCATTTAAGGAGATAAAAATAGTGTCTCAAAGTCTAAACTAGGGAAGAAGGTGGTGTCTCAAGGTCGTCTTTTGCGCAGTTCTACTAGGGCTCCGACTGAGCCCTCTCACCCAAATTTATGATTGGTAAAATTTTATTTTGGGATGTTTGAGGTCTTGGAACCTTGAAAAAAATACTTTCGTCTTTGTTAAAACATCATAAACCAAAAATTTTAATTGTCGCAAAGGATTTTAGAAGGGATAGCATGCTTTTGTATTGGCAAAGTTTACTTCGCTTTGATGAATCTTTTTCTAATGGAGTTCATGATGGGAAACTATAAATTTTTTGGCATGTAGATAGTATTGGTGCATCTAATCAATAAGTTACATTGCTGATAAACTTCACTATGCTTGTTTTAGTTGTGTATGCAAAATGTATGTATTTGGAATGAAGGTCTCCTTGGTCTGAGTTGGTTTCATTTGGTTCTTTGGCTTTGCCATGGTCTTTATTGGTGACTTTAATATCATTAGGCATTATGGTGAGAGGAGGGGTGGGAATACAAGATTGCCTTGTGCAATGGAGGATTTTTCTAATTTTATAGATGCTCGGGGTTGATTGAAGTTCCTTTTATAGGGAATAATTTTTCTTGGTGCAATGGGAAAGATGGGTTGGCAAGAAGTTGGGTGCGTCTGGATATAGCTCTTTGTAATTCCAATTTTTTTGATTTATATCAGTCAATTTGTTTGAAGTATTTGGCTCACACGTCTTCAGACCATGCCCCGTTACTACTTGGGTTGGCAGACATGCCGATTGCTATGGACCCAGTGCTTTTAAGTTTCAACTGATGAGGAGAATGCATGATATTTTTGGCAGTTTGTTTCGCTAGTTTGGTAGAAAGGTATTTGTGGTTCTGGGTTGTCGAACCTTGCTTTTAAGCTTCAAAGGCTTAGAATAGAGCTTAGACGTTGGAATAAGGAGGTTTTTGCATGGACGTGGGGTCATGTTAAAAGGTTGGAGGAGAGAGTGGAGGAAGGCAAGGCAAGGCCTCAAGAAAATTTCTCGGAAGATGTTGAAAATGATGTTTTGGCATCAAAGCTGGAGCTTACGCATTGGTTAAAAAGAGAGGAGATTCGGATTGCTCAAAAAATTAAGAAAACATGGATTGATCATGGGGAGGTAAATTCTTTATTTTTTTTTTCCTTCTTTTTTTTTTTTTTTTGCAGCATTACAAGTGAGGAAACATATTGCAATCCATAATATGCACCTTAGTGATGGATGGATGTTATCCTCTCTAGAAGCCATTCATGATGAAGTCGTGCAGTATTTTGAGGATTTTCTTCAGGCTTGTTCAAGTGCACCAATGTCATCCCTTTCACGTCTAGTTCAAGCTGAGGTATTGAAAGTGGAGAATTAGAGTATCTACAGGTGTCCCTTGGAATAGAAAATTAAGGATGCTTTATTCTCAATCCTAGTGAATAGTAGTCCAAGCCTTGATGGATTTGGGTGCGGTTGTTTCTGTCATTGCTAGTCTTTGGTGAAACCTGAGCTTATGGAGGCTGTGTGAGAATTTTTTTTTACGGTTCTCTCTTCCCAGGTATTATACCTCTTCCTTCATTGTTTTAATTTCAAGGTTCCTAATCCTTCATCATTTGGAAAGTTTAGACCAATCAGCCTATGCTAAGTGGTTTATAAAATTTGCTCCAAACTGCTGGTTGGTAGACTTTCATCGATCTTGAGTAGACTAATTTCTATGGAGCAAGGTGCTTTTTTGTTAGGATGAAGTATCTTTGAAAACATCAGTATCACACAAGAATTGGCTCATGAAATTAATAAGCCGGTTAGAGGTGATAATATAATGATGAAGATAGACATGGCTAAGGCTTATGATATGATTGATTGGAATTCTATTCCATGTTTTGCATGCATTTGGCTTTTTAGTTGTTGTTTGTGATCTAATTAAACAATGAGTTACTACTCCTTGGTATTCGGTGGTCATGAAAGGTTTGGTAAAAGGATTTTTTAAGGGTGGAAGGGTTCTTTACCAAGGGGATGGTCAAATTGGTGAATTGCTTTATTCATTATTGTATAGGAAGTATTCATGTGTCTTTTACATAGTAAGTTTCAGGCTAGTCAAATTGGTTTATTTTTCCAACCACGTGATGGGCCCTTAATATCCCATTTACTTTATGTGGATGACATGGTGAATTTTGCAAATGGTGGGAAAAGGTCGGTTAAGTAGTTGATAAGAGACACACTCAATGTCTATGCCAGGTGGTTGGGTCAGGTTGTTAATGCAGAGAAGTCCTCTATTTTTTTCTCTTTAAAAATTTCTTCATCTCAATGGCGAGAAATTTTGTCCATAACAAGTTTTACAGTCGGGTGTTTTCTAGTAAAATATTTGGGTGTCCCTATTATTTCTAGTTGGATGAAGACTATAGACTTGGAGGATTTGCTAATGAAAATAAGGAAGCAAATAGAGGGGTAGAAGATGAGATTTCTGCATATTTATTAAGTGTGCCAGTCCATTTGTTAGCTGTGATACATGCTCCAAAGTCTATTTTTGTTGTGATTAATCAGCTATTTAGCACTTTCTTTTGGTGTTCGGTTGAGGGGAAAGCTAAAGGAAAAAGGGTGAAATTGGATTTGTTGTCTAAACCAGTTGATAAAGGCGATGTTGGCCTCGGTAGTCTCATTAATGTTTAGATATCCTTGCATCTTAAATTTGCATGAAAATATCTTACCGAAAATACTTTGTGGGCAAATGTTTTTAAGGCCCAGTATGTGAAGGACCAACATATCTCTTTAGTGTGGACCCAATTTTGGAAGAGGACTAGAATTGATTCCTTTTGTGCTTTAACATTCAACATGGATTGTTAAAGAAGACAAGATTTCATTTTGGAGGGATAAGTAGTTAGAGTCTGTGATGATTTCAGAGCTGTGGATTCTTAGATGCTGGAAATGAAAGAATGTATGGTGAGGAATAGCTGGGATGTGGAGTTCTTGGTGCATCTTGTGGGTCGTGACTGTACAAGGTGCATTGAAATTTTGGTGGTGTCCAAATGTGAATGTTGCGAAGAAAGTGCCTTTGAAGATTTGAACCATGTTTTATATTAAGGTAGAATTGCCTCTGGACTTTGGAAGACTTGCTCTAATTTTATGGGTATCCCATATGTGCCCAATCATTATTGGTCTCAAGTTGTGGAAGCATGGTTTAGAAGAACAAAAAAGTAGTTTGGCCTAGCCAAGAAACCCTAGAGAGAGAAACTCTCCTCTCTCTTTAGAGACCAAGTATCCGTAAACTACCCAAGAGGGAGGGGGAGCTTTTTTTTTTTTTTTTTATCCCTCCCTACCTCTTTTATTTTTGTAGCTAAAATATGGCTCTTGGTGGCTAAGGTCAGGTGGCATAAAGGCTAAAGGGGTTTGTTTCCTGTGATAGTGCTGTGGCTCAGAGGATGTGACTACCAAAATAGAAGGAGGCACATCGCATATGGGCATGAAATGCTATGGCCGAGGCTTGAACCTTACACCATGCTCGGCATGAGTGGGTCTCGACATGAGTGGCGCAGGTGTAGCACAGAGGAATGTACGTGAATGGATGGACTCTACTTCGGCAATATAAAATAGAGGAGCTCACTAGACGGGTTGAGATGGGTACCTCGATGGGGGTTGCTTAAACATGCTTATGATATCTGTTATATGTTATTTGTTTACTTATTGAGATTTTTTTTGAAATCTCACTATGGTAGTTTCCACTACCATTCCCCTACCCAGAATAGTAGAAGTTGTGATAGGAACCTAGGAAGATAGTCATGGGGAAGCGAAAGAAACCAACTTCCCAGATCCCTAAGGAGACTCCAAAGAGACATATGTTCTATCTGGATCCATCTATTTTAGAAAGGTTGGAAGTTGCCGACCAATTTATTACTAAAGTATTGTAGCTCTTTGAGCAGCTGAGGAGGATTTTGAACTAGGACAAGACCAAGTGGGATCGGCCTCACAGAGGACATTTTGTTATGGGACCCTTTTGATGATGGATGATTTGTTGGATGGCACTTGATGTGATGGTCCCATGTTTTGGAAGTTTCTTTAAGAACAATTAATTCCTTTGAAGGTTATTATGAAAAATTTCTATTTTGGGATTTAAGTGCTTCAGTATCATGAAATCTGTCTTATTCTATTTGACCTAAGTAGAATTTTCACTACGATATATTGCATATTGTTAGATCAGTAGGTGCATTACATCTTAACTATCATGTATGAGGGGTATGTAGCCTTGTGTTACATGTTTCAATTATTCAGTCACCATTCAATCCCAATCAGGGGCTAGATGCGTCACATCAAGTGAATCATCATTAGTCACTTGATGTTGAACGGTGTCTACCTGACTTTCTACATAGTGCCACTCGCCCTTCTCTTGGACTACCTACATTTTGCTTGCCTGTTGTCTTATCTTCCATAGTAACTTGGTTCTCTTCACTTGCTTAAGCAGGATCCTCACAACTTAAAGATCTTGAAAGTGAGATGAAGGTTGTAGTCAAAATGTCCTTTTATAAAATATGGTTGTCAATCACATTTTTGATAGTTTTGAGCTTTAATTTCCTGAAAGGGTGATTGTGAATCTCGGTAGTCCACGTGTGTACTACACTAAAGATTAGTAGAGAACAAGTGGATTGATGGGACAAGATATGCACATCCCTGTAGCTTTCCTCAAAACTAGGTGCATAGTCTATTTCATTATAAGAATTGCCCTCGTGGCATATGGCCTTGCTTCTGCGTTCATATGTATGTCCTATAGGTCTGTATTTCCCATTTCCCATGCATGCTCCTGTTGAGATGTCATCGTTGGAGCACAGATTGGCCATTCGGGTGCACACAGGTGCACTGCCCACTTGGCAATTCCTAGGGGCCATTGGTGGGCATACCTTTGGCCTTACCATTGATCATTTGGGGTTACCCAAAACTGTTGCCTTCTCTAGTGTACATCCTCTACTTTTGACCCATATCCAAGGTGGCCAAATTCCTTTACGCCCTCTTTGCAATGGAGGCTACTTCCACAAGTATAACTAGGCCACTTAGGTTTGGATTCGTGGTAGTAGGTTACCTCGAAAAAATTCAGCTCACATCTCTTTGGTGGTGATGAGATGCTAGGCAAACATTCCCAAATTCATAAACCTCACAGTATACTATTCCACTTACATGCTGCCCTACATAGGGTTGGAGAACTCTTACACCTTCTATTGCTTCACGATGTTAGGAAGGAAACAATCATCAAACTTCTTCTTCAACCTTCGTCAATCCATATGTGATAACCTAGTCTAAGCTAGGTCCTTACTCATATTTATTTTAATTTTCTGATTTAATCCAAATGGATGTAAGCCCATTAAGCCCATTGATTGGAGAAGGTTAATAGCAAGGAAGGAGCCCAACACTTAGTCATTTCAGCGCTTCAAGGGTTTAGCATTTGGATAAAGATATGTAATTAAGGTTTCGATTAAGTGAGAGGCACCACATGGATGAAAGGTCCTTGAGTTTCCCTAAGATGTAATCCTTAGATCCATAGGGATGGGGGATTCAGTTCAAAAGGGGATGCACCGCTTGGCAAGCATTCAAGATGGCTTCTAGAAGAAGTTCCATGAGAGAAGAAGGGTTGGGTTCGGTTTGCTAGAATACATGCCCAACCCCATGGAAGCCAACTTACTTATGGCCATTTGTCACACATGCATAAGGCTTCAAGGTTTGTAGAAGAATTAATGATAAGGTGAAGAGGGGCTTTGGGAAGAGCCACACCCACTCATGGTGGCTTCTAGAAGAATCCATAGATGAAAGAAGACAAGAGGGATCTCAGTTAGGGCAAGAGTCACACGCCCACCTCATGCCATTTGGCAACCATGCATTGCCTTTCCCTTAGGTTCAATATACCTAGACAAAAAATGGATGAAGGGAGGCAGCTTAGGTCACCCCAGAGGAGGCGTCGCATGTCCTCCATGCCAGGGAGACCCTTAGGTTCCCAAGAGAATTCAATGATGAAAGGAAGGAGAGAGTTTCGGCTAGGGCTAGAAGAAAGAAGACACTTGGCACCCATGCAAGAGATTCTAAAGATTTTTCACTTTTCTAAAAGATAGGAGAGAGAATAAGTGGGGGAATAAAAAGCATTTAAATGGGGCATTGTGATTGAGCTGAAATATTGCATATTTTAGCTATTTAAAACCAATGTGTTTTAAATTCATCATGACATTATTATTGGTTTTAAATGGAAAAATGGTTAATAAGAATGAATGCATGTTGTGATTTAAATTGATTAATAGCATGAGTTTATGCTTAATTTAATAACTTGAGATTTAATTGGATAATGTTTATTCATATGCATATTTTATCTTATTTAGAAAGCTTGGTATGAGATAAATTTTGTATGTGATCCATATGTTAAACTTTTTGAATAGATTGGAAGTCATTAACGCATGCATAACTCAAAACAGTGAATTTTGGCTTGTAGGTCCTATACACATGGCATGGAAAAATATATTGAATTGTTGACCACCTCTAGATTGAAGAGTGTCATATGCACTTCACACACCACCTCTTCCATTCACACTCCCACTTACTCCACTCAAATAAATCCACCGATTCCCTTCCAATGGCCCATAAAAAAAAAGCACCTCTTTTGGAAGGAAATTGTCTTCCAAGTGGCTACATATCACATGGATTTAATCCATTCACATGTGCAAGGTTGGAAGCTGAGAAATCGGCACGATAAAAGGGAAGTTGTTGGCTGAAACATGATCCCATTAAAGTGAAGAGAACCGGTGCATTTGAGCTACATAAACATGTGAAAAGCTAGAAAGTGGTCCGGTTATTAATTGAAGAAAAAGATGGTCTATTTGAGCTGCTGTCCACCAAATTGTCTCCACCAAATTTGACATTGAAAAAGTCATCAAAGGTTGCTGCCTTTCCACTGAATTGGACAAGAGCCGAAATGAAGAGAATAGAGAGAGGCATGTGAATGTTGTGCTGGAATTAAAATGTGTATGTGGCTGGACGGCAGAAATTGAAAAGGTGAGGGAAGAAATAAGAGAAGTCGGCTGGAGTGAATTGTAGTTGGGGGAGTTTGGCACCGAATTGATATATATATATGCATATGTGTGTGGCTGGATGGTAGAATAAAGGTGTGAAAGAATAGATGCAGTGATTGGTGTTCGGTGCATGATTTGTTTGAGCTGAAGTGTGATGTGCTTGAATTAATTGAGAGAAGTCGGTGGGTGTTTAATGTGTTGTGCTGAAACTGAAAAATAAAAAGGAAAGAAAGCAAAAATTGGTGCATGATTAAAGGAAATTGGTCGGTTGCCAATGCTGAAATTGGTTTAAAATTTTCTGGTGTGAAAAACGTGTTGGTTGGTTTGAGTGAAAGTTGTTTGGTTGCTTGGTTTGAATTGAAACCGATTGAGTCAAGTTTTTGAGAGGAGAGTCGGCTGGAATTATTCTTCAATTGAATGTGAATGCAAGATAGTGAAGTGTGAATGCAAGATTGAATGTGAATGCAAGAGGCGGACAAAAATTAGGTGTGAATGCAAATTAAGTGTGAATGCAAATAAAGTGTGAATGTGAGAGGCAACTAGCCAAGTTGTTCGACTATAAAAGGGGTGCAGTCCGAACTTACAAAGGGAACTTACATTTTAGAACTTGCTTCTTTGTTATTTCTTTGTTATGTTCTTGAAAGAGTTGGCTCCTTCAATGCTTTGTTGTTTTAGAATTTTTATTAAGTGTATTAAGAATTGTTCTAGAATTTTATTTCATTAAGTGTAATACCTTAATTTCTATTAAGTGTGCTAGTTTGTTTCATTACTAGTTTGTTTCATGCAACAAAAGAATTGTTTTAGAAGTTTTAATTAAATATGCTAGTTGGTTCCATACAACAAAAGAATTGTTCTAGGAGTTCTCATTAAGTTTGTTACCTTAATTTATTACAAGAAAGGTTTGGTTGTAAGCTTTTGTTTTTGTTTTTGATTTTTTTGAAACAGCATACGTGGGGAGTAGAGGAATTGTTCTAGAGTTTTCATTAAAGGTTTGGAGATTAATTTTCAAGAGTGATACATGATAAGTTGTTCCTTTTTGCTTTAGATTTCAATTGAATAGTGAAGGGGTGTTTTCGTCTAGACTTTTCGTTCTCTATTTTTATTTAACTTCAGTTTAAAGTTTATGGAATACTTTTGAGATTTTTTTGGCTTAGAAGTGTGGGTAATTTATTTGCTGTTTACTTATTTTGTGTCATTTATTTTTCTCATTTCTTTAAGCTTTCATTTAATAGTGATTACAATTGTTATGTGTTATTTTGAGAATTTGTGATTTAAATACAAAGATGAATTCTAGAATCTTGGTTTTGGGCATTTTCAATTTTCAATTCATGTTTTGTCAATTACTTTCTAATTTAGTTTAATGCTTAATTTAGTTTTCTTAATTTCTGAGTTTAATCTATTAGTCCTTTACATTCCAATCCGACAATCAAAATCTAAAGACATGAATCTAGTCCATAACTAGTACCCTTTTCCATTCATTGCATAAATCATCCTCTTGTTTTCTCTTTGTGAAGTTTTTCACATTTTTCAACGAGTTTAATTTTAAGTAACTTTCCCTAAGGAGACGATCTAGGAATTTATTCCTAATTATTACACGACATCCTCCTGCACTTGGGATAGCATTAGTGCTACTCATTTTTGAGTGAGTCACATTGCATGGCTGGTGCCCATACACATGCTAGAAGAAGATCAAAGGCCATTTTGTCCATTTTCAGATTTCACTTTCTACTTTCCTCTCTATCTCACCCACTCTAGGAGAAAGCCAAACACTATTTTCCTACCATCCAAACACTCTCTACACATAAGCATAAGAAGGAAGATTTGGACATCACGTTAGGGACATTATCATGGTGAGAATCTTCATGTTTCTATCTATTCTCATGAACACACACGCACTTGTAAGGGCTTTTGAGTTGAAGAAGGTTCGGCTTGAGAGAAGAGTAAGGGATGTGTGTTATGTCCTTGCCATGAATCTTATGGGATTTATGGAGCATTTGGTTCAACCATGCTTAATCTTATTGAGTATGGGTTGACTAGGTTTTCTCAAAGAACCCAAGCCATCAATGGCCAAATAGAAACAAAGGAACTATGACGCCCCCAAATCCCCAAGCACGGACATGGGAAAATCGAGACGTCCGGATGATGACATCATGGGTCACCACCCTAACGACGTGTGCCAAATATGTGCAAAAGCAACAAATGTGCACGAAGGGACATGCAGCGGATAGCAAAGCCATATAACTAAGTACCAGAATTTTTCTTAATTTAATAAAAAGTTGTTCAAAACATACATATTAAAATATTACAGGACACAAACATAATTTTAAACTAAATACAAAGCATAAACTTCAGCACCCCGGCGGAGCCGCGTCCTCGGGCTCAGCCTCCTCCTCCTCATCCTTGATCTCTGCACCAAAATCTACGAAACCAAAAATGGTGCCGCAGGTAAGTAAAATCCAAACACCACCAGATAAAAACATATAGAACACAAACAATATGCATGAAGTTATGCCAATGCGCAAAACCCATAAAATCATATTTTTCCACACACGCCAAAAATCCCATTTGGCCCAAAAACAAACCCTTTCCAAATATCACGCCAAAAGTCACATTTGGCCCATATCTATCTCAAACCATTATCCAATTAATTCGTATGCACCATGACCTCCCCTAGGGGTCATCCGCACACCCTGGCTCTAGTGCCACACCGCAGGTTACGACCACGCATGTGACACCTAACGAGCGATGCCCAGTTCCGCGCCCCGCGCGTTTGTAGCCAAGCATCCTCTAGCCCTCGCCAGCGAAGGGCCACGGAGTCGGTGCGTAGAGCGATGTCCGGTTCCGCGCCCGGCGCGTTCGTAGCCAAGCATCCCCTAGCCCCCGCTCCCATCGTCGCCCAGCGACAACTCAGGGGATGTCACTCAGTTTATTCTGCTCCCGAGTGACCAGATGAGCTCCACCGAGATAACACCTCATCCCGGCTTGGGGTCGTGATACACACGCACCCGAAAATCCACTTACTCCAATAAAACAGATTTTTCTCAAATTAAATAAAACGCACGCGCATGCACCATGTAAATGCGATTTCAATGCACAAAACGATCAACCAACCATAAATCAATAAAACAAGCAACTTCGTCCTCCATCCATCCGACCCCCTAACTCCTCGAACTCAGTCTGGAATCAGCCAACCAACAGCAAATAATTTAATGTACGAGCAAAATATATTTAAATCTAAAAGTAGAGTTTGGAAAATACTTACAGCGCTATATGGTATTTTTTGAAAGCTCGAGGCGTTGTAAACGGCGGAGGAAAAGCAATGTAACAGTGTAATTTACACTGTGGCCGTGGGTTGTAAAATATCCACTTTTGAACGGGGACAAACCAAGGCTCGGGATTGATAGGGAATGGCCTTGAGATATTTATGAAGCTAAGGGAAATGAGTTTTGGCCGTGGGTGGTGGTGGAAATGGCGGTCGAAGGCCAAAAAGGGGCTGAACGGAGTTGACCTCGTGGGAGCTGCTCCGGCAACGGATCGAGGCCGAAAATGGGTGGTTTAGGTCGGCAAGAGGTAGGGGAAGAATCTGTGGAGAGATGGTGGCCGGAGTTGGTGCGACGACGCCGAAAACGGTGAAAAACCGTATGGCTTGGAGGAGCTCTTGGTGGGTAACGGTGGCTCGGATGGAGGTGAAACTTGGTGGAGATGTTCACCGATGAGAGGGGAAGAAAACTGGGTGGGTGGTGTAGGCCACGCCGCCGGCGAGCGGCGGTTCTGGGCTGCGAAAGCAACCGGCGACAGGGGCAAAAACAGAGCAAATGCAGTGACTTCCGGCAGCTCGCGGTTGCTAACGGCTAGTCCGATGGCTCTGAAAATTGGTGGGGATGATTTCTGGTGCAAGAGGAAGAGAATGGTGGTGGCGGTGCACTAAACGGTGGCCAGAAGGCGGAGAACTGGGCGGTCAAAGTGGCAGCGACGGGAAGGAGAAAAGAGAGAAGAGCTGCGCGGGGAGAGAGAAACCGGGAAGGAAAGAGGAAGAAAAAGGAAGAAAAGAAGAAAAGAAGAAAAAGAAAAAGGAAAAGGGAAAAAGAAAAAGAGAAAAGAAAAGAAATGAGGTCCAATCCTCACTCCGGAAACCAAAACCAGATCTGTCGAAAACGATATTAAAAACTGTAAAACGATTAAAATAAATTAAACCCACCTCAAATAAATTAAAAACCAATTAAAATACATTAATTTAAAATAAATAAACCAATATATTATTCAAATTAAAAACAACCCTTCAGTGAAAAAAACACGTAAAAACGGGATATCACATCCTCTCCCCCTTAAAATAAATTTCGTTCGCAAAATTTGTGAGATCAAACATCAGCGCCAAGCAGGATACAATATACAACTTAGATTATACTTGAGAAAATCATACCATCAACCATTTCCACACAAGTATGAATAAAGCTCTCTCCAAATATACTCCTATAAGCAATTCCATCACATTCGCACTAATCTCCCAGAGACGCATCACGTCTAGAACTCTTAATGCGGCCACGTAAACAGAAATCACCATATCCACAAGAACTTCAAAACCGCATCCAAGTAAATTCTAACAATTAGTATCTTTCCACAATAAACTGTGTTAACCTCAATCAGCTCCTGTGTTAAAACCTCCAAAGCTTCATTGTACACTATATCTTGGTAACCTAATAATCACTTCCAAAATAAACCATCAATCAACATAATTTGTACAACCAAATGATTAACTTCTTACTAAAACTTCAAGTCATCACTAATTTTCCAAAATAAGCACAAGATTTAAACACCTAATTATTTGGTGTTTATGGGCCCACCATTTAGTTATGGGCCCACAAACACAAGATTTAAACACTCTGATACCACTTGTGGGTTATGGGCCCAACACGCTTCCGCTGCGCACTCTGATAACTTGCCAAAATACAAAAAGACTATATCCTCATAAATTAACACCCTTGAGTACAAGCTAACTCTAACACCTGGAAGCAAGAAAATCCTTTACCACACTTTGATAGAAAATAAAATCTCCCAAAATCATGAATCATCACTTCTATCCCTCAATTATCTCTAGCTACCTTAATCAAATCAAAATTCCTCAATGACACCCATGATCCTCAACAAAAAAGACAATATCAATCAATTGCAACTTCCAAATTAAAAACAAGTAACATTACCTCAAAATACGCCAATCTCATCTAAGATAAAGAACATAAGGCTCGAATCCATCCGACCAACTAATAAAGCACCTATAACTCCTACCCAACAACTTACACTATCAAGATCATCACCTAAATTCTAAATATCGTCTAAATTTAGAGATGACTAAATACACTACGAACCACGATTGAATTCACCATAACCTTAATGAACCCTTCTTGAAAACTCACTTACCTACTTCCATTCCCATAACCCTAGTAGTAGCACGACTATTTCCTTCAATTGCATACAAAATTAAATCTCAAGATAGGCCATGCTGTTCATATCTCCAATCCATCAAAACTATTGCACTACCCTCCTAACTCCTACTGCTTATTACCTCACGTACCTATTTAGGCTAATCACCGTTGATTCCTAAGCTTCCACTTTCAAGATTTTATTATCCACTACACATTGCGACCCAACAATCTCTCAAGTTAAATAAAAAATGTCTATAATTCTCCCAACTAGACACTCAAACTCCAAAGTAAAGTATAGCCTCAAAATTTAAATTCCTATGTGACCTCAAGTTACAATTAATTCTTGAAGATAGTCTCAACAATTAATGCCAACCATCACTCCAATTGGTAACCCACTTCAACTGTGCACTCCGATCAACTCACCAAGAACTCGAAGTTATGATCTATTGAATTTAATACTATCACATCTAATCCACTTCAGTACTCACCAAAGCCACTTCTCTCAAGCCAAAAAGAGACTAGGATTTGTACTCTCCGAAATCCATACACCCTCACCACCACTATAAATGGATCTCATGTACCCTTAGCTAAGATCAATAATCATTCCAACGTATAAGTGATCCATTATTTCCATTTCCAACATCCGTACCTATATCCTCAAAATAAACGAAAATCATTTCCCAAAACCTACATCATCTATTATCCTCAACTCGATATGAATCAATCCTAAAACTTATCACTATAACCTCGAGCTATAACAATTATTGTCAACCTACATTCCATTGAGTAACACGCTTCGACTGAACACTCCAATCGATTCACCACTATCACGTGTCGATCTCATACGTCCTTAGCCGAAACCAATAGTCATTCTAACGTACAAGTAATCCATTACTACTATTTCCATCATCTGGACTTATATCCGCAAATCAACATGAATCATTCCTATATCTGCTTAACTTATACCCTTAACATCAGCAAATAGTTATCGCTTAAAGCTTTGTATTAAAAATGACCTTAAACCTGCTAATAATCCGTTCCCAAAAGTCTCCGGAATATGAGGTCTCAACTTCAATCAAATTCAATACCAACAATTAAACTATTGTTTCCAAAACCTCGATGGATCTATTTCTTCTGAACCGATAAAAATCATTTCCTAAAATCTATTACTACAACCTCGAGTTAACAATAATCATTTTTCTGAACTAAGTCAATATCTACAATCCTCAAAGAAGTATATGAGCTAGATCATTACCTTCCATTCTCAAAGAAATCTACTCTAGAAAAATTTTCATATCAATAACTCAACTCTAATCAACCCCATTTTAATGGTTACAAACTAATCACTCACTAGAGTAGATCAAGCTACAACACTAAATCTGTAAAACTAAGAACTCAATTCCTATTATAAGTCAATCCTTCTACTCTGCAATTCTAAAACCTTAAATCAAATAAGGATCATCTTCCGGAACTTCTAAGATCAAACAACTTACATCCCATAATAGAAAAAAGATCGACTCCCAAATCTTTCAAATTCTAAAACATTAATAGATAATAAATCATTTTCTGAAATCCTCAAGATTGATGGCTTTAATCCAAAACATTCACCTTAAAAACTTGTCAATTTTAAAACCCCAATTGCCACCAAATTGCTCATCCGAATCAGTGAAATTAAAACTTGAAATTTAATTATTTCCCCCAAAGCTTGTCGAACCTAACACCTTAATTACCAAAATCTTATTTCCTAAAATCGATAAGGCCTCAAACCTTAGATAAAATTCTCTTAAACCAATCCTTAAAGCTCGTTGAACCTACGTTCTCCTATTCAATAGCCTCATTACATAAATTTTACAAAACCTAAGACCTCAATCATCTTAAGCGACTTAAATCTAACTCCCCTCCTTAGTTGCAACTTACATTCCTACTCCCAAGAGATCGCCAAACCCATGTCGTTCCCTTCTAGCCACAATATTATAAAAGTAACCCACCTCTATAAAATTCAACCCTACTACACTAAGTATTTATTCCTACCAATGACATTTTCGATAGTACCGTCCTCCTGCCATAGCATAATCCTCAACCCCACTTTTTAACTCCGGACAAAACAAAACAAAACAATTTAAAAAAAAATAAATAAAATAACATATATTGGAATAACTAAAACAAATAAAACAACATACTTTCAATTCAAATAACATCAAATCAAACCAAACCAAATCAAATGGAATTAAATAAAATAAAATCGAATCAAGTTAAAGAAAAACAATTCAAATTAAATAGATAAAATAATTTTAACTCAAGCTTTTAAAACTTTCTGGTACTCCATCTATGGGACATATGGTTTTACCCAGAGTCGAACGGCTCTGATACCACCTGTGACGCCCCCAAATCCCACGCACGGACATGGGAAAATCGAGACGTCCGGATGATGACATCACGGGTCACCACCCTAACGACGTGTGCCAAATATGTGCAAAAGCAACAAATGTGCACGAAGGGACACGCAACGGATAGCAAAGTCATATAACTAAGTACTAGAATTTTTTTAATTTAATACAAAGCTGTTCAAAACATACATATTAAAATATTACAGGACACAAACATAATTTTAAACTAAATACAAATATGGTGCTGCTGGTAAGTAAAATCCAAATACCACCAGATAAAAATATATAGAACTCAAACAATATGCATGAAGTTATGCCAATTCACAAAACCCATAAAATCATATTTTTCCACACATGCCAAAAATCTCATTTGGCCCAAAAACAAACCCTTTCCAAATATCACGCCAAAAGTCACATTTGGCCCATATCCATCTCAAACCATTATCCAATTAATTCGTATGCACCATGACCTCCCCTAGTGGTCATCCGCACACCCTGGCTCCAGTGCCACACCGCAGGTTACGACCACGCATGTGACACCTAACGAGCAATGCCCAGTTTCGCGCCCTGCGCGTTTGTAGCCAAGCATCCTCTAGCCCTCGCCAGTGAAGGGCCACAGAGTCGGTGCGTAGAGCGATGTCTGGTTCCGCGCCCGGCACATTCGTAGCCAAGCATCCCCTAGCCCCCGCTCCCGTCGTCGCCCAGCGACAACTCAGGGGACGTCACTCAGTTTATTCCACTCCCGAGTGACCAGAGGAGCTCCACCGAGATAATACCCCATCCCGGCTTGGGGTCGTGATACACACGCACCCGAAAATCCACTTACGCCAATAAAACAGATTTTTCTCAAATTAAATAAAACGCACATGCATGCACCATGTAAATGCGATTTCAATACACAAAACGATCACCCAACCATAAATCAATAAAACAAGCAACTCCGTCCTCCATCCATCCGACCCCCTAACTCCTCAGACTCAGTCCGGAATCAGCCAACCAACAGCAAATAATTTAATGTATGAACAAAATATATTTAAATCTAAAATTAGAGTTTGGAAAATACTTACAGCGCTATATGGTATTTTTTGAAAGCTCACGGCGTTGCAAACGGCGGAGGAAAAGCAACGTAACAGTGTAATTTACACTGTGGCCGTGGGTTGTAAAATATCCACTTTTGAACGGGGAGAAACCAAGGCTCGGGATTGATAGGGAATGGCCTTGAGATATTTATGAAGCTAAGGGAAATGAGTTTTGGCCGTGGGTGGTGGTGGAAATGGCGGTCGAAGGCCAAAAAGGGGTTGAACGGAGTTGAGCTCGTGGGAGCTGCTCCGGCAACGGATCGAGGCTAAAAATGGGTGGTTTACATCAGCAAGAGGTAGGGGAAGAAGTTGTGGAGAGATGGTGGCTGGAGGTGGTGCGACGGCACCGGAAACGGTGAAAAACCGTATGGCTTGGAGGAGCTCGTGGTGGCTAATGGTGGCTCGGATGGAGGTGAAATTTGGTGGGGATATTCACCGGTGAGAGGGGAAGAAAACTGGGTGGGTGGTGTAGGCCACGCCACCAGCGAACAGCGGTTCTGGGTTGCGAAAGCAACCAACGACAAGGGCAAAAATAGAGCAGGTGCAGTGACTTCCGGCGGCTCGTGGTTGCTAACGGCTGGTCCGATGGCTCTGAAATTGGTGGGGATGATCTCTGGTGGAAGGGGAAGAGAATGGTGGTGGCGGTGCACTAAACGGTGGCCGGACAGAGGAGAACTGGGCGGTCAAAGTGGCAGCGACGAGAAGGAGAAAAGAGAGAAGAGCTGCGCAGGGAGAGAGAAACCGGGAAGGAAAGAGGAAGAAAAAGGAAGAAAAGAAGAAAAGAAGAAAAATAAAAAGGAAAAGGGAAAAAGAAAAAGAGAAAAGAAAAGAAATGAGGTCCAATCCTCACTCCGGAAACCAAAAACAGATCCGCCGAAAACGATATTAAAAACCGTAAAACGACTAAAATAAATTAAACCCACCTCAAATAAATTAAAAACCAATTAAAATACATTAATTTAAAATAAATAAACCAATATATTATTCAAATTGAAAACAACCCTTCAGTGAAAAAAATACGTAAAAACGGGGTATCACAGGAACCCTTGTAAGGTTTGGTCACTTTTGACCACCTCTAGGGTTTCCATGAATGTCTTCCTCCTAGTAAGACACAAGTTAGAAATCCTTGCACATCTTCAAGAAAACTTTCAGTCATAGATTTGATGTACACACACAACTATATTCCTTTTAGACAATGCACACAAACGGCCATTAGGGCTACAAGGATCAACTAGCACCAAACCAATATGGGTTCTATCGAGTAAGGGAAGTGCTAAATATCATTCAGCCTAGGAGGCATGAATCTATGAGGCTCAAGGTAAGGGGAGGGTCGTAAAGTGAGAAAAGAAACCCTAGAATTGAATAGGGTTAAATCCTAGAAATGACACACATTTGGTTATAAGTATTGCTGGTTTTGATAAGTCTAATGATTGAAACAATCACTTTTAGGTTACTTGATCATTAGACAATAATACTTGTGAAGCTTGTTAAGTTAGCCTCTAGCTTACTCCTGGATAATGGATTTATGTAATGCATAAACTTTTCGCTTTGTCATTCAAATTAGATTATGGAATTGTTACTTGTCACATGCTATGGTTTATATCTTATAAGTGCATACTATGTTCAAATGTTGCTAATTGATTGAAATGACATGTTTGAAGTTTTGAGAAATGGTGTATGCTTTGTTGAGCTTCCATATGTTATACTTAAATATACATTTCTGCATGCACTCTTGATATAAGGCATTAGCACATGACATTATTGCATGAAAGTTAAATGGTCGCGTGTCACATGTTTTCAAGTTGTGCATTAAAGAAATGGTTTCTTTTTGACCTTAAATGCTAGGATGGGAGAATATCCTAATGGGACTCCTCTATCTACAGTTTGGAGTGCCTAAATTGAAGTGGTAACTCCTAGGTTGACGAAATATAGTCAACAAACGTTGAATGGGTTCCTTTTTAAAGGATTTTGAAGTGAAGTAGCACCCAATGCTAGTGGGTGCAACACATTGGAAATGTGTTGAAGGCAAATTGTGAACTCCCATGTCATATATTCGCTAATGTACTCACACCCAGTCAAAAGGGCCATAATGTGATGTGGTAATTAGCAGGGAGCCCATAGTGCATAGGGGAGTTGTGAGGTGTCCACTCACATTGTTATATGGATTGATGGTTATAACTGACTGATATGAATTGAAAAATGATGTTCTTACATGATTATTTGTCACTCTATAACATGACTACATGGTCAACATTTTGAAAAGATCACGTACAAGAAAGAAATAAGTTTTTTGTCAAGTTTTTTGCCTATACATGCTTATATTATCTCCTTGTATGTTATTGATTTAACATGCTAAGATGGTAGAGTACCTAGGGTCATTATATCTAGCAAAGATGTACAATTGACATCAAGGTTTTTGTATAGTTTATAGGTAACCTTGGGGACCTCATTGAACTTTAGCAATGCATATGATCCCAAAATAGAAGCTAAGTCACAGTGCACCATTCAAGTATTGAAACACATGCTGAGACAGTGTACCTTGGAGTTTAAAGGAAGTTGGGTTGATCATTTGCCACTTATATTGTAATACTTGGCCCAAACCCAAGAAGAGAAACCTAGCCCATGTATACAAAAGAAAAGGGTTTGAAATGCACCATTTGGTTGAGAAAGGGTTTTTCCCCTTATAACTTCATCGAACTCGACACACTCCCCTCTTTCTCCCCTCTACATTTTGCTACTATGAGACGTCAATGTGGCCGCCACCCTTTCCTAGTTTGTCGATGCGGGTAAGCCCTCTTCCCATCACTCTCACATTCTCTCTCTCTCTCTCTCTCTCTCTCTCTCTCTCTCTCTCTCTCTCTCTCTCTCTCTCTATTGATCTCCTCGTTCTGATATTTGTTCCTTGGGTGACCAATGAAGGTCGTGGGAGATAGTGGTATGTCTCAAGTTTTTTCTCTTTCTCTTTGACATATTATCGCTCACCCAATCTGAATTTATCTCTCCATGTGTTCCCTCACCTTCTTGAACTCGATTTTAACCTTATCAATGTCACAGGGCAGCTCGAATGTCCTGAGGCAACACCACCTCTCACTTGAATTCGATGGATTCTGTGAAGCCCTCAAATCCTACTTGGGATTTGACAAAGCTTGAAGCATTAGAAAATACAACACAAGGTTACATATCTTTGTTCATGATAGTTAAAGATGCAATGCACCTAGCATATATATAAATATTCAATATTTGCAGCGAATAATTTTCTTCTCTGAGCAATACTATGTACAAAATATAACATATCCCAAAATAAACTAGGGATTCTTCATTATCACATGATAATAGATAACCAAAAGTTACAATACTTATCCAAAAGATCTGTAATGACATAAGTATTGGAGACAGAGCTCTATAATTATAGTCTAAAAATAAAACTATTCTAATATATTGTTAAGTTGCTTAGGTAGCTCTGCTATAATGTCAAAAATGGTGTCTAGGAAATGGATAATCGTGGCTATTAGTTTAGATGCCTCTAGTCACCGCTTGGGATTAGACGGTGACTAAAGTGTCGGGACATGCAACCCAAGACTATATACCCTCGTACATGACACTTAAGATGCATGCTCCTAGAATGTTTCTAGCAGTATGCAATAAATTGCAATGGAATAGGTCATCTTATAAAATGTTGTATCAGAATAAAACTAATATCCCAACTTCATCCATAACTTTTAAATTATACTTCTCAGTAATGGAGTATCAAACTCCACGTTACAAATTAACATAACAAGTTTTGTCTAAAAAGGCCTTAACAAAGAAAATCATTAAGGCATCCTTCTAATCTCAGCCATCTCCAAGTAGGTCACGACTAAATCCGTTCATTCTCTAAGTTGAGCACATCCTTAGCCTTGGTCATCATCTTGACTCGCTACTCCTGGTCCTGTCACAACTTCTATCATTTTGGTGGGGAATGGTAGTGGAAACTACTACAATGAGATTCTGAGAAATCTTAGCAAGTAAGCACACAACATACAATGATTAACATAAGTATACAAGTGGCAAATAGTGGAATGCATGCATGCACATGTACTTGACACATGACTTGACTGAAGATTTGATTTATGCACTTGACCTTTTTCAAAAGACATGTAACATAATTCTTGACTTTTCAAAAAAACATACTTTTATCATCATTCATATCTTGTTTAATCACGTGATCCAGAACATATTATATCATATCACATGATTCATCCATATCGTTTGTATAGGTGCATTGCCTTATTTTTATAACACTTGTGGATACATCACGGCTCCCTAATGTACCACGTATTCTTACCAGTTACCACACCATCAACAGTCCATACACCATGGTGAATACTTCTTAAACATATTCATATCATAATACCACGATAGTACTTCGTCAATTTCTTGCCTTAGTCATGGCACCCACTAGCGTTAGGTGCTACCTCACTCCGGCATCCTTTCCAAAAAATCCATTCGAGGCGCGTCAACGGTTCTTTGTCGACCTAGGGGTTACCACTCTATTCTTAAGTACTCTAGAATGGATAAAGGAGTTCCACTAGGACAATCCCCCGTCCTAGCATTTGAAGTCGTGATAAAAACATTTTTGACTCATTTATTTCCTTTAGAAAACAAACTTGTACCCAAATGCATGTGACATGAGACTTAAAATGTAACCCTTTACATACTAGACATGGGACACATGAGATGTCGTGCATGAACTCATTGATCATAACATCTTCAAATCATGGCATGTTAACATGGGCATGTGAAACATCCAAAACAACTTCATGAACATAAACGAATATGTCATGCCTGAAACATCCAAGGCATGAAATCATAGGAATTCTTCACTTAACATGTTCCATACTTGAATCATATTGACCATAATCATGGCATGCATGGATTTCAAATGAAATCATAGCCATATCATAGAAATTAGAGGCATACAATATCACAATAGTCAAAATTTCAAGATAAATGATAAATCCATAAAACAACATGAAAAACTAAAACCATATATAATCATCAAGATACTAACCATGAGATATATTATTGACTCTAAATGGCATTATAAACCCTAACATCTCAAATTTTGTACAAGAACTTCATCCAACCAACGACATTATTTTAAGCTTATACAAGAGCTATAGAAACTGTGGAAATGATAAAAATCCAACCTTTTTGTCAATCTTAAACTTGTCTAACAACACCAAATGCTTTTTTTCATCCTAAACACATGGCCATCAAATATATCATAAATCGACATATTTGTTTTTAGAGAAAGCTTCTACTAGAACACTAACGCAACCTTCCAACATGTATTGAGAAAATATGAGGAAGATTGCTAACCAAGTTGAAAATCTTGAAGAGGAGGCTCAGTTTGCACTGTTCTAACCAACAACTCTCGGTTTTCACCATTGTAGTGTGTTAAGCTCTTTTTTAATGTGGTGTAGCTAGATCTTTGGGTGTGTATATGAAGAATAGAGAGGAAGAGAAGAGAAAAGTGAGTGATTTTTGTGTAGACCCTCAATCATAAGATAAAAGGGTGTTTTTATACTAAAAAATAGCTCAAACTCTCTTCTTCTTGCTTTAGCTTTTATTTCCAAGTGGATAGCCATAGATTTTGACTATTGCATGTTGTACAAGTGGCATATTGGTAGGTTTGCATGTTGGATAAGTGGCATAGCTGGTGCATGTGGGACAAGTGGCTCTTAATGATGCATGTGGGACAAGTGGTGCCTTTGCTGATGCATGTGGAACAAGTAGTGCCTTTGCTAGGCTATAGGGAATACAAATTTGAAGGATGCCATGTGTCAAAGCTCCTCTTTCTTTTTCATCATTGCCTCTCCTTCGAAAGTCCAAAAGCTCCTATACACGAATGACAAGTGGCATGGTTTTCTTGTCAAAACTCAAAATCCTAAGAAGCTCCTTGGGCATGTTCCTTCATATCGTCTAGATTCAAGGTATTTCTAGGGCAAAATTGTCATTTGATAAATCATGGCTTCAGCCTTGTAGCCTTGTGCATGCTTGTCAAGTGGCATGTAGGAGGTAGGTGCGTGCTCCCCATGCTCTTTTCCTTTTCCCATGCATCTTCCCTAGGTGATTTCCCCCTTCCTTATGCCTCTCAAAACTCAAAATATGACATGTGGCAAGTGGTGGCCAAAACCCTAGGCATGAATGACAAATGGCATACGTCAGAAAATAAACTTGACTGGGCGTGTGGCTTAAGGATCCGAAAGTCCCTTGGTATTCCTAATGTAAATTGTTTAGAAAGTCTCACTTTTGTTTTCCCCATGTGTCATTCCCCATGCAAACATCCCTTGGAAATCCTCACTAAGGACAAGTGGCATGAGGTATGTGTGTGTTCTTGGGTTTGCCGAAATCACCATGTCTGTGGTACCCCATTTTTACGTGTATTTTCACTGAAGGAGTTGTTTTTAATTTAATTAATATAGTAGTTCTTTTATTTTAAATTATTGTATTTTAAATTGGTTTTTATTTTATTTGATGTGGTGTTTAATTTATTTTAGTCATTTTATATTTTTAAAATCATTTACGGCGGATCAGTTTTTAGATTCTGGAAGTGAGGATTGGACCTCATTTTCTTTCTCCCTCTTTTCTTTTCTTTTTTTTCTTTTTCTACTTTTTCCTTTTCTTTGTTTTTTCTTCTTCTTTTCTTTCTTCTTCCTCTCTCTCCCCGCGCGCTGCTCCCTTTCCTTCCCTTCCCGTCGCTGCCCAGCTGCTAGCCCTGACCCACCGCCGTCCGGCCGGCGTGGCCAACACCACCCCCACCAAAACATTCTCCTTCGGCTGGTGATCACCCCCACCAATTTTCAGCTCCATCCGTGCTGCCGATCACGCCCTACAGCCCCTTCTTTCCGCATGGTTTTGAGCCTTTTCTGGCGCCGTCGGTCCACCTCCAGCCACCACCTCTTCACAGCTTCTTCCCCTACCTCTTTCCAACCTAACCCATCCAATTTCGGCCCCGATCCGTTAACGGAGCAGCTCCCACAAGCTCAACTCCGTTCAGCCCCTTTTGGCGCTTCCACCGCCACCCACAGCCAAAGCTCACTTCCTTTATCTTCATAAATATCTCAAGGCCATTCCCTATTAATTTCGTGTCTTGGTTTGTCCTCGTTCGAAAGTGGGTAATTTACTACCCATGGCCACAGTGTAAAATACACTGTTACGTTGCTTTTTCTCCGCCGTTTGCAACACTGCGAGCTTTAAAAAAATACCTTATAACGCTGTAAGTATTTTCCAAACTCTACTTTTAGATTTAAATATATTTTTCTCTTACAATAATTATTTGACTGCTGGTTGGTTGATTCCGGACTAAGTCCGAGGAGTTCGGGGGTCAGATAGATTGAGGACGGAGTTGATTGGTTTTGTTGATTTGTGATTGGTTGGTTGTTTTGTGCCTTGAGATGTGCATTACATGGAGCATACATGTGCATTTTATTTAATTTGAGAAAATCATGTTTTATTTGCGTAAATGGATTTTTGGGTGCATGTGTATCATGACCCCAAGCCAGGATGAGATATTATCTTGGTGGAGCTCCTCTGGTCACTCAGGAGTGGATAATACTAAGTGACATCCCCTAGGTTGTCACTGGGCGATGACCGGATCGCATGATACGGTAACGCTGTCGTGTCGACTCCGTGGTCCCTAGAGTGGCGGGGACTAGAGGATGGCCTGGTCTAGGGACGCGCTGGGCGCGGGTACCGGGCATCACTCGTTTAGGTGTCACACGCATAGACGTTACCTGCAGTATGGCACAGGAGCCATAGTGTGCGGATGATCCCTAGGGGAGATCATGGTGCATGCAATAATTGGATCGGTTTTATGGTTTTGGTTACGGGCCATTTTCTGGGAAAACGACGAGGTATGATTGAGGCTATGTGATCCATTTTCTGGGAAAATGGTGGTTTATTGATTTGGGCCATTATCTGGGATAATGGTGAGGACTGGTTTTAAAGGTTATGTTTTTGGGCCAAATGGGATTTTGGCGTGCGTGGAAAAAATGTGGTTTTTATGGGACATGTGCGTTTGCATTCTTTCATGCATATTGTTGAGTTTTATATGTTTTTATCTAGTGGCGTTTGTATCTTACTTACCTGCGGCACGATTTTTGGTATCGTAGTTTTTGATGCAGAGATCAAGGAGGAGGAGGAGGTTGAGCACAAGGAGGCGGCTCTGCCGGAGTACTGAGTTGGAGTTATGCTTTGTAGTTTGGTTTGAAACTATATTTTTGGTTTGTAATATTTTATTATGTATGTTTTGAACATTTTTGTTTTAAACTAAGAAAAATTCTTAGTTTCTTTTTGTAGTTATATGACTTTCGTTATCCGTTGCATATTTCTTTTTGTATACTTGTTGCTTATACACACATTTGGCACTTGGCGATAGGGTGGTGACCCGTGTTGTCATCATCCGGACGTCTTGATTTCCCCGTGTTTGTATGTGGGGATTTGGGGGCGTCACAGGTGGTATCAGAACGCTTTGGCTCTGGGTAAAACCACATGTCCCGTAGGTAGTACCAGAATGTTTCTAAAAGTTGTGTTTTAAAATTTATTTTAAGTATAGTTGCTATTTGATTTGTTTTATTTGATTTGAATTTATTTGAGCTTGTTTGCTTGTATTTATTTATTTAGTTATGTTATTGCATGCTGGTTTCTTTTTGTTTCTTGTTGTGTGGTTTGGTTTTGGGTTTTGGTTTTTGGTTTTATGTTGTTGGTTTTATTTGTTTTCTTAAAGGGGGTCAAAGGTTGTGTTGTGGTAGGAAAATGGTGATACCAAGAAAGTCTACTCAAGAGCCTCGGGACGATACGCTGAGGGATGATGCTATAGCCCAAGCAATTAGGCAGATGATGGAGTTCATGTAGCATAATTTTAGGCCACAACAGGGAGGGCCTTGGCCACAATAAGGAGGTCCTTGGCCACAACAAGGAGGGCCTTGGCCACAAGGAGGGCCGTGTGGAGTGGTGCAAGCTGGATGCACATATGAGGGCTTTCTAGTGCATAGAACTCCACCCTTCATGGGAGAAGAGGATCTACTACGGGCTGGAAAGTGGGTCAAAGATCTAGAAAGAACTTTTGAGGTATGTGGTTGCACTGAGGCGCAACAAGTACTCTATGCCAGCTATCTGTTGCAAGGCACTGCTTCTGAGTGGTGGGATACCAAAAGAGTAATGCTGGAGTCAGAATTGAGATCTTTCACCGCTGTGACCTGGCAGTGCTTTAAGAAAGAATTTAATGACCGATTCTTTCCCGGTTCCGTGAGGCGGCAAAAAGCAAGAGAGTTCTCAAGCTTGGTCCAAGGGAGTATGACCGTGGAACAGTACGCCTGAAGATTCATAGAGTTTGGGCGATTTGCCCTTCACCACATCGCCACGGAGGAAATGTAGGCCGAGTGTTTCCAGGAGGGTCTGCATCCTGATATACGCAGAATGGTGGTCTGCCATTGGATTTCCACTTTTCAGGATTTAATGGACTTGGCCACTCTTGCAGAGTGAGAGAATAATTTGAGTATAGGCTCCCCTCCAGGACATAAGAGGCAGAGTTTTTCTGGTGAATGAAGTAGTTCAGCGGACCGGGACTCAACTACAAGTGGCCTCGGGTGTTTTATGGGAGGAAGAGTTCCAGTTTATGGAGTTTGTAATAGAGCCCATGTGGGTGAGTGCCCTTCGGGTGGGGCTTGATGCTATAATTGTGGCCAGCAGGGGCACTTTGCTTGTGAGTGTCTTAGGCCAGTTCAAGGAAGTCGTGGAGGTAGACATGGTGGAAGAACAAATCAAAGGCAAACAGTGCAAGCCTGGGTTTATGCTGTTACACCCGAAGATGTTGATGATGAGGCACCAGCGACCCATGATGCTGGAGTAATTACAGGTATGGATCTAATTTAATTTAATTTTTGGATTTGATTTTTGATGTGCTTTGGTTTCTTCTTTGTTTTTGGATTTCATGGGTTAATGTGTTTGGTTCAGGGAGAGTCCGTTTATATGAATTTTATGCTTGCACTTTATTTGATTCGAGTGCATCACAGTCATTTGTATCTTCCACTTTTACTTGGATGTGTAATTTGGTTACGAAACCTTTGCCAAAGTCATTGGTAGTGGCTCTACCAAATGGTGAAGTGGTATGGTGTTCCAAGGTTACATTGGGTTGTCCTTTAAATTTTGATGGAAGGTTTTTGGATGCTAATTTGGTTGTGTTTAAGCTGCTAGGTTTTGATATCATCCTTGGGATGGATTGGCTATACCGATATTCTGCGAGTATTAATTGCAGAAATCGGGTAATTAGCTTTCAGTTTCCAGATGGGGATTATTTGGAATTTGTGGGAAGTAAGCCAAAGGAGAAGCCGGTAGTTATATCGGCAATTCAAGCAAGAAGAGAGATTGCCTGTGGGGCGGATGCCTTCTTAGCCCAGATGGGGATTTGGGGGCGTCACAATGTCACCTGACGTAACTTTTGTGTGATTCCCCAGGTTGCCTCTTTAGTCTCTTCCTCTCCCTTGTTGTTGTTAACATGCTTTTTGTCCTCCCAAGTATGACGCATCTTGGAACTCTAAAAAGTCAGTTTTGTCCCAAGCTTGACATGTGTCTATTTAGATACTTGTGCCTTGCAAAAGTGGCGCCTAACACCTTCCAATCCAAAACCCTATGTCCTTTTTGCCTCTTCCACTTTTTCTTCCAACCTTCCAATACATAGTTGACAAGTGTCACTTTAGTCCTTTTTCCTAAAAGACCAAAAACTCCTTCACTATGCCAAGTGGCACTTCCTCCTTATTAAATAGCTCAACTTGGGGCTTCTAAAGCCAATACTGTTATCAACCAAATTCCATGGACCTTTTTCTTCTATTTCCCTCTTGTGGGCTCCCTAGCTTCCCACACGGGGCAGGGGAATGTCCTAGTGGAACTGCTTTGTCTACTCTAGAGTTCTTAAGAATGGAGTGGTAACCCTTGGGTTGACAAAGAACCAACAACAGGCCTCGATTGGATTACTTTTAAGGAATGCTGGAGTGAGGTAACACCTAACGCTACTGGGTGCATAAAGCAAGTAACCCGACGAAGTACTATCGAGTAAATAAGTTTTGTTTTTGTTTAAGATGTAGTCATCACAGTGCAGTAACTAGCAGGAGCACGTGGTGCAAAGGGGAACCATGTTGTTTCCACCCTTTGAATAAGTAAAAGAGCTCATATGTTAATAGATCACTCGATGAAAATCTTGTGATATTCTCTGAAAATGCAAGTTCTATTAAAGGTCAACATGAAAAAGGAAGGTAAAATGTTTTCTAAAAATGTCAAGTCTCTGTTACAAGTCTTTGAAAATGATCAGTGCTTAAGTCAAAGTTCAGTTTCAATCATGAGTCAAGTACCTGTCCATCACACATTGCACGATATATGTCTTCTATGCTTGTGTTGACTATTGTATGTTGTATGTATACTTGCTTAGATTTTTTGAAATCTCATTGTGGTAGTGGAAAGGTTAACTTAAATAAATGTCCCCACACGGGACCCATCCTCAAACATATAAACCATAAGCCATCACCAAAAGAACCGAACTAACATGGACTACTAAACATCGTCCCCTCCCTCCTCGGTAGTGCTCAGCTCCCCAGCCTCTCCATCAATACCTGGATGTTTAAAACATAAACACAGAGTGAGTCTAATACTCAATAAGCAGTACACTATACTATTAACTTACTAAGCATCTAATATTTTATTTGAAAACATCCATACATAAACATTTGCTAATTTTGATGATACTTTCAGGCATAACCAATTTAAGAAATAAGTCATTCTTTCATGCATAACATTTAAGCCATGCTTTCATACATAACATTTACTTTTATCTTTCATTTTCCTTTGGTTGCCACACTATTACACCCCGTGTGTTAGGGTTAGCGGTCTTTTAGACTTGACCTCCACCCATGGCCATAGGTTAGGAATCCTTTTCTGTCAGGGGATAGCACTAGGTGCACAACTAGTATTACTTATCTGGCATTGCAATCTGCCCAGTCCTTAGGTACCAATCTGTTCATATGGCCGTTACTTATTTTCATACATTAACCTTCATGTCATTTCTTTTCTTTCTTTGCAGTTAAACATTTTCATTATCTTTCCTTAGTCCGATGCATATACATTTATTATGGAAAAAGAGCATTTCATGTTGTGAAATTTTGCAAGTGTACGAAATCGTACCAAGTTATATAATGATAAGAAAGATGTCGAACCCACGAGGACTATTTACCTATTAACTATTAAAATTATTCTAATTCTAAATTATTTGAAAATCAAGTGGTGGATTTTGAATTAGAAAAACAGCAACAAATTAAATTAAATCAACAACTAAAGAATTGACCAAACACTTGAAAAGATGAAGATTTCACCCAAGAAGAAAATGCTGAGGCATCCAACTCAACTAATCAATCCAATCTCAAATCCTAACTATACAATCGATCAATTATCATCCTATTTGACAGTGAAATATTCTAACTTATCTAAGACCCTCTCTCGAGTAGAATTAGAATTACTCAACCTACAATAACCTGCGATATGTCTATGCAAATTTAAAAGCATTTGAGCACATTAAGGTTAATAATATTTCACATAAAAGCCACACAAATCATGTTGGTACATTCTTGTCTTTCGTTCAATTCATGGCATACATCATACGAAGCTAAACTACATGCATCATCTCTCGAATTAACATGCACAACAAATCATTCAACTATTGGCCAAATAATTGAAGGCATTAAACTCAATGATATATGCTCAAAAGGAATGATAAAATTATGATCACAACGAAATAAGATTCGGGATTGTCATGGAGAGGCTACATCGTAGCCTTAGCAATAGAAATTAGTTCATAATCTAATCAAAACAAACCATAATAATTCTGAAATTCATAATGAGAATTATACAAAAAGAAGATTAAAGATTTGAGAAGGAAACTCTATGTAGATCAAGAATCTCTATTGTTGATGAACTCCAATTCTGTAGATTTTCAACCTTCTATTTGAAGTGCTGTTTTGTCCCTGAATATTTTCATTCTAAGCCCTATCTTAAACATAAAAGTTGTAGGTTTTTATCTCAGCTTTCCGTAGACACCAAGATTTCCCTTATTGGAGTTTTCTACAAGAAGTTATGCTGTAAATACTGAAGGGTATTTCAAGAATTCGACAGCTTTGCGAATTTTGAATTGATGCGCCCTTTCATCCTTCTAGATATTCATTTTTGGCCAAGAATTTAACACAAACATTCTAGGATTTTCTCTTGGATTTCTGTAGACACCGAAATTACCCGTATTGGAGTTTTCTAGAAAAAGTTATCCTCTAATTACGAAAGGGTACTTCAGGAATTTCGAGAACTAAATGTTTCCTATTCTCTTAATGACTCATTCAATTTATTTATTCCTAAAAAAAATAAACAAAATAAATAAAAACTCTAATAAATAAGAAAATTAAACACAAAATAGCATAAAATTAAGAATAAAAGTATGACAAAACTTATATAGAAATTAAGCACATCACATGTCATGCTTACATATAAGTAGGGCGTTAGTTATTTGAAAGAGCATGTATGAAATCTCATGACTTAGAACCTACATGCATGCATTACCATATACACATACACACAATTATAATCAATAGGGTGCTTAACAAGGGCTACCAAGAAAGGCTTGTACATAATATAGATTCATTCAACCTTTCTTTATAAGAACATTTGAAAAGAGAGATATATTCTTTTATAAGAGAACTTGGTATAAGAGTATGGTCATAACTACTTACCTCGATATGCCTCAGTACCTCCAATGTCAATGGATCCTATTCCAATAAATAATAAACGTGTTAATACTCATCCAACATCCTTTAGACCTCTAGACTCTCTCCCTTCTCTCTAAAAAACCCTAAATCTAAAACCACTGATCCTCGACTGGGGGGAGGGGGGAGCCGAACCCTTCCATTCCTCCCCCCCTCCCCCTCCCCTTTCTCATTTCTTTTTCCTACATTTTGTGGTTTTTTTCCCCTTTTTTTTTTCAGTTGTAAGTGTGTTTTTAGGCAAATAAGGGGGAGTGCTGACCAGGTTGCTTTCTAACTGTCGTCCACCAACACGCACCCCTCCGGATGTTGGCTAGCCACTGATCTTCAAGTCCACCGAACATAGTGCCAAACAGAGTGATGCGTAGCTCGCACGCGCAAGAAGAAGCCTCCACAACGTGGCTGCCACACGCCACTGGCTGATTCAAAACTTGGCTTTTCTGGGACCCCAGACTCCAGGAAAGCACAGTCTGACCATCGGCTCTCCTCCAGCTACTCTTGCACCACAGCCTTTGTTTTTTTGTCTTTCGTACCTCTGTTCCATTGATCTGTTGGTGTCTATTCTTATTTTGTATTTTCACGACCTCTGTTTTTGTGTTTTTTGCTTGTTTTGGTGTTCTGTTTATTTCATGTGAATTCCAGGGTAAGGTAATGAGCTGTTGAGCGGCCTGAATCTGAGACAAAGAGCTGAGAGCGGTGGGTGATGCTACGGATGGTGGTCGTACAGTCAGCCTTTGAAATTCCCAATGTACCCCTGTAAAACCACGAAATTGTCTACCAATTTCCTTGAACAAATTAGTTAGATCTTAATTATAAAGATTATGAAATGAATTAAATACTTTAAAATAAATAATCAAACTTGCAAGACACAACGATTGGTTACGAAGGGAAACCCTTTAAAGAACTCTTTAAAGGTAAAACCCTACGGGGCAGCCAAACCCAGGAAAGTCAATCTTATTATTTGAAGAACAATTACAAGTAATAATCAATTACAAAACCTTTGCAATTCGACTCTCTTACTTGCCTGGACAAACGACCCGTTTGTCTTCTACCACAGTAGCAGCCAGAACCTCTGGCGATCTTCAAATGTTGACCTCCCTTTTTGGAACTCCAAAGGCTGAAACCCAATCGATGTTGCTTCGCACTCAAAGCACGATCACACTCAAGAAGATATGAAAAATCCCATGAAAATTCTCAAGTGAATTTTCTCTCATTAACACCCAGAATATCCTCTGTAAAATTCGTGGCTTAAAGTCCTTGAGGAGATACAAAACCGAATCCCCTTTAAATAGAAGATCTGAAAAGAATTCTAGTTGCAGTAGGACTCTGCTGACGGTTAGCAACAGACGCGAAAACGCGTCCCGACGGACTGCTAACATTTCGGGATAACTTCTTCTGATATAGACTGAATTCTGTTCCGATTTCTTCTGGATAAGTGTACTGCTAACAGAACTCGATTTTGACTTCAGGAACTTATCTAAACAACTCCTAATATTTCTAGATAGACTCAATATTGTTTAGACATAAATCAATAATTATTTTTACATTCATCCAACAATAATAAATAATATGATAAGATAAGCCTTATCATTCACTCATCTAATCCTAGCCAACTTTTTTGCCTTTACAGCCTTCGCTATGGAGGTTGTTGTGGTCTGTACGCAAGTTGGGTGCTCGTGCCCTTGGGGCTCGTGATGCCGATTGCCTATGGAGGGTGTGCCGTCGGAGCTCATGCTGTGCTCGTGATTGGGTTGTTTTTCTTGGTTTTTGTTTTGTGGGTTGTTTTTTTATGTAGTTTTAGTATAGGTATATGCTATTGGACTGTTTGTTCATAGTAAGTATCTCTGCATTCTGCCTCCTTGGAGGTTGGAGGGGCCATCTAGTCTTTGGTCATACAGAGCGTTTACTCTTTCTTTTGAGAGTTTTATAAGTTTAAGACAATGTTCATCACTTTATGTGCGGGAAGCTCCTGAGCAGTTGCGTTAGTTGATATTATAGTCTGGTTCTCCTAACTTATAAGTCACAGTTGTAACTTCGTTTACTGAATGAATGCAATGAAGCATATTTCCATAAAGAAAAAAAAAACATCCTTTAGACCTCCATTTGAACGAAAAAACCAAAATATTATAAATCTAACGTCCCTTGTCTATAGGTTAACTTAAATAAACGTCCCCACATGGGACCCATCCTCAAAACATATGAACCATAAGCCATCACCAAAAGAACCGAACTAACACGGACTACTAAACATCAGCCCCTCCCTCCTCTGTAGTGCCCAACTTCTTAGCCTCTCCATCAATACCTGGACGTTTAAAACATAAACACAAAGTGAGTGAAATACTCAGTAAGCAGTACACGATGCTGTTAACTTACTAAGCATCTAATATTTTCTTTTAAAAACATGCATACATAAATATTTACTATTTTTGACAATGCTTTCATGCATAAACTTTTAGGCAATACTTTCATGCATAACCTATAAGCAATACCTTCATGCATAAACTTTTAGGCAATACTTTCATGCATAACCTATAAGCAATACCTTCATGCATAAGATTTACTTTCATGTTTTATTTTCCTTTGGCCGACACACTATTACACCCCGTTTGTTCGTGTTAAAGGTCTTTTGGACCTAGATTCCACCTGTGGCCAAACCTGGATTCTGCCTGTGACCACAGGGCAGGAATTCCTTTCCATCAGGGGGCAGTACTGGGTGGACTACAAGTACTACTTACATGGCATTGCAATCTGCCCAGTCCTTAGGTACCATTTCAATTCATATGGTTGTTATGTATTTTCATACATTAACTTTCATTTCATTTATTTTCTTTCTTTGCAGTAAAAAATTTTCATTATCTTTTCTTAGTATGATGCATATGCATTTATTTTGTAAAAAGGGCATTTCATGTCATGCTTACATATAAGTAGGGCGTTAGTTATTTGAAAGAGCATGTATGAAATCTCATGACTTAGAATCTATATGCATGCATTACCATATACACATACACAATTATAATCAATAGGGTGCTAACAGAGGCTATAAAGGCTTATATATAATATTGATTCATGTACCCTTTCTTTAGAAGAACATTTGAAAAGAGAGAAAGATATTCTTTTATGAGAGAACTTTGTGTAAGAGCATGGTCATAGCTACTTACCTCGATGTGACACCCCCAACTCCCATGTACGGATACTTGAAAATCGAAGCGTCGGGATGATGACAACCGGATCACACATCCCATTGCCAAGTGCCAAGTGTGTATAACAAAAAATAACGTAAAGGAATAATAACAGTTAGTCGACTAAGTACTAGAATTGGTTTTAATACAAGTTCGCTTTAAAATAAGCATACCAAAAATATTACAATTAACTAGCATAAATATAATACAAATAAAAAACAATAAACTAAACAGGGAGGAGGCGAAGCCGCCTCCTCAAACTTAGCCTCCTCGTCCTCTGCATCAAAATCTATAGTACTAAAGATGGTACCGTAGGTAAGTAACAAACCCAAACAAACCTCAAGATAAAAATATATTAAAACCTCAACAATATGCATGATCAGGATGCAATATGCATGAGTTACGAAAATAATCATTTCCCAAAAAAAATCATTTTTCCAACGCATGCCAAAATTCCATTTTGGTACAAAAACCCAATCCATTAAATCAACCGCCATTTTTTCAGAAAATGGCTCACATGTCCAAGTCTTGTCATTTTCCCAGAAAATAGCCTAATAACCAACCATCAGAGCACTGTAGGCGGGAATCATAGGTGGGACTCTACCACCAGCCCTATGTGTGTACCGTAGGTGGGAATCGTAGGTGGGACTCTACCACCATCCTGACAAGTCCGTCTGTAGGTGGGAATCGCAAGCAAGACTCTACCACCATCCTTACGCGTGCACCATAGGCGGGAATCACAGGTGGGACTCTACCACCGTCCCTGTTTATCACCATCTCAACAGTGACCCTCTATCAAACTGTTCAATTAGTTCATATGAAACACAATTAAAAATCCTTTCTCGTATAAAAAAACACAGTTTCCAAATATACACATGAACATGCATGCAATTCCACAAAAACCAAGTTTTCAATACCCAACACATGTACATGGATGCAACATGCAACAAAAATGACAAGACACAAATATCCAAACATCATCCAAGCCAACAAACAACTTCATCCTCAAATCCATCCAACCCTTGACTCCTCGGATGAGTCTGGCATAACCAACCAATCACAAATTATTGTTAAATCAAATATATATTTAAATCTTAAAGGAAGTTTAAAAAATACTTATAGTTCTATAAAATAATTTTGGGAGGATCAAGGAGCTGCAAAAGGTGGCGAAAAAGCAACGTCACAGTGCAAAATGCACTGTGGCCGTAGGTCATAAAATACCCACTTTTGAATGGGAACAAACTAAGACTTGGGATTGATAGGGAAGAGCTTAGAAGTGTTGGTGAAGCTAGTGGAAGTGGTGGTTGGCTGTGGGTGGCCGTGAAAACAGTGGTGGAAGTGAAAAATGGCCAAAACAGAGTTGAGCTCATGGTGTTGCTCCAGCGATGGATTGGAGTTGGAAATGGGTGGGTTAGGTTGGAAAGTAGTTGGTGATGAAGTGGTGAAGAAATGGTGGTTGGCGGTTGTGCTACGGCTGCGCAGGGAGGATTTTGGGCTACAGCTTGATGGGGCACGTTCGGCTTAACGGCGGCTTGATTGAGGCTGAAATTTGGTGGGAAGGTGTGCCGGTCGGTGGGGGCGGTGAGAAACATGGTAGCATGGCAACGGTGCTAGTGGCAGATGAAAGAAATGGATGGGAGGGAAGAGAGAGAGATAGGGGTGTAAATTTTAACCGGTAAACCGGAAAACCGAATCGGACCAGCCCGAACCGGTCCGGTTGTGCCGGTTTTGAACTGGTCCAGTCCAAAACCGGTTTCATAAAATGAAAAACAGGCTAGAACCTGTCTGATTTTGGTTCCGGTCATTTTTAGACCGGACCAGCCTGGACCAGACCTGTACTATTTAATATGTGTATATTTTTTATTTATTTAATGTTATATATTATATATAATTTTTTATATATAATATATAATAATATAAATTATAATTATATATAAGATAGTGTTATTTTAATTTATAAAATAAAAGTTTAATCTTAAACATGAAAATTTAATTGATCATATGCTTTAAATATATAATATTATAAATATATATTATTTATTAATAACATTTTATCATAGATTTATAAGAAGTAAGAACCTAAAAAGAAAGAAAATCACTCAAATATTATTACTAAATTTTAATGGCATAATTCACTTAAAACTCTTTATATTTTTTTTGATAAGTACATAAGACATTAGTAGATAAATATAAATTATATATATTAGCATATAATTTATATAAAGCTATACCAAAGCTATACTAATAGCATACTTTTTTTACATAGCACTTTTTTTTTTACATAGCAGTCTTTTTATATAGTAGTTTTTTTTTAAATAGAATTTTTTGACATAGCAGTTTTTTTTTTTTTTATAAACAAATTTTTTTTATAATAAATATATATTTTATTAAAACCGGAAAACCGGATCGAACCGGACCGGAATACCGGTTTAGGAGGGTAATCGGTACGTAATCGGTTTTGAAAAATATAAAACCGGTGCCTACCGGTTCAGTCCTAGATTTTGTCCAAATCTGGACCGAACCGGACCGGTTACACCCCTAGAGAGAGAGTGTTGCGCGAGGAGAGAGAAACAGGAAAAAAAGTGGGAAGAAAGAAAAGGAAAAAGGAAAAAAGAAAGAGGAAAAAGAAAAAAGAAAAAGGAAAAGAGAAAAAGAAAAGATGGGAAAAAGAAATGAGATCCGATGCTCACATCTAGGGGCCAGAAATTGATCCAACGAAAACAATTTTAAAAGTAATAAATTGAATAAAATTATTTAAACACAAAACAATAATTAATATTAAGAAAACACCTCAAAATAAATTTTACAACTAAATAAATCCATTTAAAATTCGATAAATTTAAAACAAAAGAACCAATATTTCAAATAAATTAAAATACTCATTCAATAAAAATACACATAAAAATGAGGTATCACACTCGATGTGCTTCGGTACCTCCAACGTCAATAGGTCCTATTCCAATAAATAATAAGTGTATTAATACTCATCCAACATCTTTTAAACCTCACTTTCAACGAGAAAGCCAAAATATTATAAATTTAACATCCCCTTTCTACCCCTAGTGTTACCTCAAGTAACTAACCTCTCATCTAACTCTTACAGGAGTAACATAATTAATACTAAAGCGTGCTAGTTGTCCAAAAAGGTTCACTTGGGTATTTTATACTGAAAGATAGTTGAAAATTCATGGCTTAACAAGGTTTAGTTGATTTAGGCTTACTTTGGAATTAATGGAAATAAGGTTCAAAATATGAAAATTTCCCAACAATGGCTAAAAATAAATTTAGGCATCAACATAGAGCATTCATAAAAATTTTCTACTTATTGGACAGCTTAAACACTCTAGCACATTTGCACAATTAACCTTTCACTTCTAATACCAACTTAGGCTGGAAATCTAGTAACATAAGCATAATAAATAGCCTAGTTGATATACATTATTTAGTTAAGCTTACCATAGAAAATAGCAAGAATAACCCATTAAGTAATTTAAAAATCCTTAGCATCAAAGTTTAGAATTTAATCATTTAACACTCCTTTTAAAATAAGTTAATAGGATCGCATACAACCATAATAAATCTGAACACCTCTAGCATTCTAAGACAGAAAACATAACACCACCTCAAAATAAAACCCACGGCACCAACACCCATGCCAAGAATTATTCCAAGAGTCATCTAAGATTTTAAACAAGTATGTTTGTTAAAAACCCTCTTCATTTCGAAATATATAAAAATACAATACAAAACAGCTCCCATACATGTTCGGCTAAGCCAAAACAGGGCATATATATATATATATATGAAAATCACAACATGAAAGGATATAGAACAGAATCTAAAACACAAAATTTCTCCATGGTTCGGTTAGCCTTAAACAAAATCCCAATCAACTAAAGTTCTACATGGTTCGAAACCCACATATAAACCATACTAGGGAATGAAACAAGGGCCTCTTATCTTAAATTTTTCACCTCTTAGAATATGAAAACAAACTTTGAACTCCTAGCTATGAACAAACCCAAAAATGGGTATGGAATGAGTGTATGACACGGCTTGGGAAAGGAGAAAACAATTTCTTCCTTTCCTTGAGGTCGCACAGCTTGAAGAAGTGGAGAGAAAGCTTTGGTTTTTCTTGAGTTTGAAGATGAAAAGAAGAAGAAGAGAGGAAGAAGGAGAAGTCGGCGGTGAGGTTTGAAGGAAAAAGGAAATGGTTTCTTCTTTAGCTTATAACCGACAAGTTGAAGGGAGATAGGGATTAATTCACTTTTTAGTCAAGGCTTGCCTTGGAAGCTTAAGGAATGAATGACTTGTATTAAAAGTGAAAAGATCTTAACTTCACCTACCAAATCAAATGGTGGAAATCAATTGGGCTATTTCTTAAAAATAATAATTTGAGGGCTTTAAGGAAAAATATTGTAAAGTCTTAAAATCATACCCTTAGTTTCTTTTAATAACCCACATAAAATAAAATAAAAAACATACACCCATCTTAAAATAAAATAATAAATAATAAAATAATAAAAATCATTATCTTAAAATTATTTAACCTAAAGAATAAAATAAAATGGCATAAGGACCTATGTAGTAAGACTCGGGTATTACATCTTTACTAATGGAGGAAGATCTTCTCTTCAAGCGATCAGAGATGCCTTTGCTTTATATGAAAACTGGTCTGGTCAGGTGTTGAGTAAAGACAAGTCATCTATATTTTTCCCCAAATACTATATTGCTGCTTGGATAAGAAATTTATTGCATATGGCCTCTTTTCTGGAAGGATTTTTTCTGGTCAAGTATTTGGGTGTTCCTCTTATTATTGGCCAGTTAAAGATGGGTGGCAAAAGAGATTTTTATCCTCTAGTGTTCGTCTTCTTTTACTGAGGCATGTTGTGTCGAGTATTCCAGTTCATTTGCTATCGGTTCTATATGCTCCCAAGACTGTGGTAGCATCTTTAAATAGGATAATGAGTAATTTTTTTGTTGGGGACCTCGAATGGTAAGCAAAAGCATAAGTGGGTGGCTTGGTAGAAGATTTGCTCCCCGACCTAGGAAGAGGGTCTAGGTTTAAGAAAACTAGGAAGTTCAATCTTCGTTATTCATTAAGCTTGCTTGAAATTTATTGACCCAAGATTCTCCATGGGCTAATTTCTTCATGAATAAATATTGTAAAGGCAAGCATGTGACTTTGGTGGATACTCGTAAAGGCTCGTTTATTCTAGAAATGTGTCATGGCCATGGTTTCGAAGGTCCTTAGCCATTCTTGGTGGCTTGTTGAGGGTGGACATGTATCATTTTGGCGTGAACCCTGGTTAAAATCAGGTTCTCTTATTGAGTCTTGTGAGATTTTTGCTCACCCATCTTTAAAGGTGAGGGAATGTAGAATTCAGAATGGATGGGATGTGGATTTGTTAAAAGAATTGGTGGAGGAATAAAAAATGGAGGAAATCCTAGATTGCCTAAGGGAGCATAAAGAAGAAGCATATGTGCTGACTTGGAAACTGACTTTGAATGTGGAATTCTCATCTAAGTCGGCTTAGGATTGCATCCATGTTTGTGCACTAAAATCTGACTAGGCTTCTTGGATTCAGCATTCCGCTCTTCCTAAGAAATATTCGGTTACTATTTGGGAATTCCTCTAGCTTCAAAATGTGAGTGTTGTGCTCAGGGGTGTCTAGAAGATCAAGACCATGTCCTTGCCATAGGGATGATTGCAACTAGTATTTGGCGACGAGCTTCCTTACATATGGGTATGCCGTATGACTCGAGCAGATCCTAGAAAGCTAATATGGAGCTCTGGTTTTGGAGGGCAACTCATTTGTTGCAAAAAGGTACTTTGCTTGGTCTTGTTCCTATTATTATAACTTGGTTCTTTCGGGTTTGGAGATGCAAACCTCGCATGAAAGGGAAATTGAATAATGTGGATTCCTTGTGGGGGTCGATAAATGCAAGTATAGCTTGGGTTGGTTTAAGATTGCATGCTGGCAAAAAGTTTAAGGATGGGGATGAAAAAATTTTGAAAAATCTCTGTATCCCATAAAAATTTTGAAAAATTGCTGCATTGTTCACATTTGATGCAATTTGATAAATTATTTTCATTGTGAGTTGAGTTTATCTCATCTTGTTATTGAATGAACTATTGAACTTATCAAAAGTAAATTACAAATTTTGTGGCATTCCTCCTTGTAATCTAGGTTCCTGAGACATATTCTTTAATGTGTCTAGATTTTCATATAATCTAGGTTCTTGAAATGAGTTTTTTAACAGATCTAGGTTTTTCTTTTGACTTAATTCTATCTTTCTTGGGTGAGTTTTCATACTAATTGTGGGTTCAAGGAAGTTCCTTCCTGCGGATTCATATCAAAGTTTTTTTTTGGACACTTGGGTTTTGGGTATTTTGTTTTTACTCTTTAATCTTGTAACCCATTGTTTGCACGGTATTCCTCCAAGTGAGGCTTTATTAATAAAATTGGGGAGGGGACACTCTTGGATATATGACCCCAACTAACTCTCTCTCTCTCTCTCTCTCTCTTCTTCTTCTTCTTCTTCTTCTTTTAAAAATAAAAAATAAAAGGCTTTAATACCATTTGTAATACTATAAGAGAGGCCTAAGCCACATTTAGGCCTATACACCAAAAGTACTAGTCAATGGTACCATTGAAACCCCATTGAAATTATATAATAAGCATGAACTTTTCATTTCCAAGCAAAATAGGATCTCGAATATCACATATCCTTATTAGTCAGTATGGGGTACGTATCACATTGATAGCTAGAGGCAAATGGGTTATTTATGTGTACAAATAAGGGTTTAAATTTACATAGTTTCTTCCTGAGTGTTTTAGCTTTTAAAAGTTCCTCAAATGGTTCATTTAATCAATAAATTCCACGTATCTTTATTATTAATTCCCTTTTTAATAGCCAATGATATGTGTGTGGATATCTTGTATAATAATTAAATATAAAAATGTGCTCTAGTTAATTTATCAAAATAGATATGAAAATGTTGTATCACCACTTATTTGCCCCACTCTAGGGGCGTTTTGCGATCTAAAATAACTTCTTTTTTGGTAAGGGAATCGTATTGTTAACCTATTGGCTCGCCTATAGCGCAATTTTCATTAGGGTTCACGCTGCTAGAGTTCAAGCTGCTAGGCTGTTTGCGACTTCATGGTTGTTGCCAAGGGTATCTCGGTAACAGCTCCTTCTCGGTTACGCTCTTTTGCAGAATTGGTTCAGGTTTCTCCTCAGCCTCTTCCTGAGGTTTTGGTTCCTTTCCGGGCTCCTAAATCTGTGGATGGAGAAGGTGTGTGTTTTATTCACTAAGGATGAAATTGATAAATTGGCGTCTCCGTTTTGGTTCTCTATTGTCCTTAAATTTCTACGTCAACGGCCTTCATTAGATTCAATCAAAGCTTTCATTCGTGCTAGATGGGGTCTCACAAACCAACCTATTGTTTCATCGATGTTAAGGCCTCGTAATGTTTTCATCAGGTTGTCGTCTGAGGAGGATTTTGTGAAGGCTTTGACGAGGGAGGGGACAGACATTAATGGTGTGGTGTACCGTGTTTTCAAGTGGAATACAAAATTTCAAGAGGATAAAGAACCTGTTATTGTGCCTGTCTGGATCTCATTGCTTGGTCTTCCCCTGAACTATTATCATGAATCCTTTCTGAGCTGTATTACAGCTCCTCTTGGGAGATATCTGAAACGGGACAACCCTACCAAGTGTGCTAGTCGGACAGAGGGGGCACGAGTTTGTATTGAGATGGATGTTTCTACGGAGCGTTTGATGGTGTTTTGGATTGGTATCCCTCGACAACCTCATAGTTTTTTGCAGCAAGTGATATATGAGACGTTACCTGCATATTGCATGAAGTGCAATATGCAAGGACACAATGAGAGGACTTGTAAGCGGAACACCCATAAAAAGGTGAGTGATCATAACCATAAAGATGATGGAGGGAAGGTGGATTCAACTCGGGTGAGTAAAGATCAGAAAAAAATCCAAGAGGAGAAGGAGAATGATATGGAGCAAAGAATGGTGGTTTTTGAAGAAGGAGAAACAAGTGATCCTATGACATTGAAAGATGGTGGAACACATACACAAGTAGACCCAAGAAATTGAGAACAATCCAATTGATAATTTGAATATTTTACGACAGGAAGTGGCTAATATGGATGAGGCCAAAGAGTTAATGCCAGTTTCTTCCCATGAGGATTTGAGTGCATGGAAGGAGAAATCGTTAAATGAGGGCAGATCTGATCTGCATGCTGTGACTAATGTGATAGAGGCCATTAATGATTTGCATGAAAATGCATTAATTTCTAAGACATATACTGGGGGGGAAGATCATGATTGTTTGTTTGTGGATGGTAATGTGGAGGAACCTGGGTTGATTGTTATGGATGATCATTACGGGAATATTGTGGAGACGAATGAAAACAATGTTGTTGTGGAAAAAATTGTGGAAAGAGAAGAAGGGGAATTTTAGGTTTGCTCGGTTACTTAGGGGCATATTTCGTTTGGATAAGAGTGATTGCTCTTATCTTAGATTAAGAACTTGTTCTGTGTAGTTTTTTTGATCTGTTATGGCGTTTTTCTCTTTCTTAAGTTGTAATCATGGTTTTCCTTCGCCAAAAGTCAGGTTCTCTTAATAAAATTGGGGAGGGGCCACTCTTGGACATGTGGCTTTGACTCTTTCATAAAAATAAAAAATAAAAAAAAAAACCTATTGGCTCGCCAAATCGAGCAAAGCAGTTGAGAGCACTTGACGGCATGTGAAATCCCACCCTTGTCACAAACCTTCCCAGGGAAACTTCAACAAGCTAAACTTTAATTAGTTGCTTGAGACCTATTTAGATCCCAAAATACAAATCTCAACGTTGGAGAAGTTATGGTAGCACCGTAGCTAGCTAGCCTTATCACGATACTGAAAATCAACTTTAATTGGTTTCGATTCATATGTCCAATGATACATGTTCAAGAATTAACAATATCTCGGTTGAAATAGCAATATTGAAAGGATTTTTCTAGTCTATCCATCTTTCTTAACTTTTGTAAATGGAATATACCCATATATGTTATTCTTTTGATTGATTAGGGACGTACGACACATATATTAACTCCAACATCCTTGCATCAAGAGAAACAACGCAACTATAGATATATAAGACATGTTACTCCAACAGCCTTCCATCAAGAGATATGTCTAATATAAGAAACTCAGTAATCAACGAGCCTTGAGTCGTATGGTATTTCCTCCATCCATAAGAAAAGTCGGATCTTCTGGCCGTAGGTTCGATCCCCCGACGACCTAGACATTTGTTGATCCAAAAAAATTCCCAGCTAGCAAAAGTGAAGGCAAAAGTGAGACTCCTTTCTTATTTTCTTGGCCATCCAAAATCGACATATTCCCACCATACACGACATCCACTTATCGCTGGAAAAAGTGCAAGAACGTACGGAATGCCCCCAAGGTCGCTGGCCTCAGAGTCTACATAACCTAATTGAAACATCTTAAAATTTTATCTAGCATAAACTCATGGACTTCCTCGATCACAAAAGGTCAAGCAAAACACTTGAGAATTAATTAACAACCATATTGGCCGGTTAGTTGACGAAGATTATTAAATGCAATCCTCTTTTTCACAAAAGCTACTATTGCTTGGCCTTTGCAAATAAGTCAGGAAACATGCATGGCCTTGATGGTGGGTGTTATTTAAAAGTGGCACTTTCTACATCACACTACTACATCAAACTCCACTAGGGAATTTTTTTTGTTTTTTCTTTCCTTTCCTTTTCTGTGACCTACCCACTTTCGGTGCCATTAGCAAATTAAAGTGGGAAACATCCCTTTAATTGGTTTTTTCATTGGACGTCACCCGTATCCACAGATATACGAAGCCTTATGTGATCAGCAATAATTTACTCTTAACATATTTTTTAAGAAGCAAAAACTTTGCATTTTCTTTTAATGAGTTTTTTTCATGTAGGGTATAAAGAGCGAGGGGGCCAAACTAATATTAATACAGTATGTACTTCAACTTGGCTACGTACGAATGGAAAGGTGGTGAAGCCGAAACATTTCATAGGTTTAGGTTAAGAGACAATCTCCCTTTAAATAGCACTTAACCAATTCTCATAAAGTTATAAAGAGTAAATAATAAAAAACTTATATTTTGATAAGAATATATATTTTCACCGGAACAAATAGGTATACGTACGTCAATGTCACCAAATTATTCACCTTTAGCGCGCCCCTCGTTCCACCAGAACAAATTATAATTGATAGTACTTCTGATCACCTGCAAATTCAGTGATAATTAAAGGCAACTTATGTAAAAATATAATTTTAGCAGCTTCCTCGAAGAGGAAAAGCGAAAAAATATATAAAATAAAATGGTTCATGTTATGACAATCTTAAATGAACCTAAAAATTCACGTTCAGTAAAGCTAACATCGCGTACATCATTTATTTTATTGTTAACTCTGTATTCAACTAGAAAACTGCTGTTATTTCAAATTCTACATTAAGTCCATCACTTTCTTGGTTTCAACCAATCGAAGTTACACATGAAGATTCCTCCATGGAGACCCCCACGGGTGTCAGCTACAAAGAAAGAACACACGCAACCCTTGCTTTTCTGAAGTGAAACATCAAGTATTGGGTCTCCAGAAAATAAATAACTAAATAAGTTATGTTGACTTAGTACCCATTATAAGTTTTAAAAAAGACCAATCACAAGAAAAAAGGGAACCTACGCAGTAAGGGCAAGGTAATTCACATTATAAAATAAATCAATAAATGTATGCATGTCCTGTTAATGATCTCACAGGCTCGAACCTTTACAATATATAATCTTCAGTGATGGATAGCTTTCAGTAATTTGAAGGCCGGCATAGCTAATATCTATCATTTTCTCTCCACGCCGTCCAGCCTAGAGATTCCACCTTCCTCATATATGTGTAAATTAAGAAGCTCACTGATCTCGAAACTTTCCTGTTAAAAAGAAATTGAAAAGTATATAAATACCCTTTAAACTTAGGTGAAGAAGACACAAATAAGTGTTCTAGAACCAATAAGATAAGTGCTTCCAGTAACCATATATAGTGGCAGCCATTGTCCTGTCTTCGCCATGCTTTTCTAAATTTACTTGTCAAATTGAGCACCACATATCGATAACGACTAGGGTTTTACGACACGTGTAAAAGCAATTTTCAGGTTTCCTACTTTTTGTAAAAGCTTATATATATATATATATATATTGGATGCGACAAGCTTGGATAGTGCATGATTGCACGCGACGCTTTTAAGAAATTAGTGTAAAGTGGAATGGATTATTGTTTAAGGAAAAAGAAAGAAATCTTGCAGAAGAATGAGTAAAACACTGAAGTTTATGTTTTTCAGTGGTGGGTTTGCTTGTTTTATATGTATGAACCAACAGCCAACTAAAAGATAAATTAATGTATGGATGAATGAGTAATCAGACACGGCTTTCTTGAGTAATTTTCTTTTCGGAGTGCAATTTCCCTGAGTCTTTCGTTTCAGTCCAACTCCACTAGAATTTGTGGGTCCCCAGGATCAAACGCTCTCAAGTTGTGAACTATTTGCTTTCCTGTGAATTCAGTGTGTTAGCTTATTGGTATTGTTCTGCTCAATGGCAGCCTCTCTGTGGTTGAAACTCTTCTCAACATTTGTCTTTTAAATGATAGATTTTCGATCCAATTTGAAAATCTTGCGTGGGGATTCCACTAAAAAGGCCCACATGGTAGAAGCCGGAAAATCTTTAGGCATTGCACCCCGTGATACACATCATATATATTGGCTACCTCATGTACAGAAAGTTTTATTTCGTACCACTACAAAAGGTTCAAGCTAGCTAGGGCTTGAACTTTCTTTATAAAAATGGAGGGAGAGAGAGAGAGGAGTGATCTTTAACACTTGAGGAAAAAGCTGTAATATTCGGGAGACACTCCATTGTACAGTACTGAGGATCGAGAATCAGAAAATATTCAAAATCGTAAATTGTCATGATCTTCATAGTGCATGGATTTGGCTTCATCTGACTGTCTGATTTTCCGTACGTGAATGCAAGCTATAGATTAATTATTGCCTCATTTTCATTTTTTTTTTTCCATCATTTAGTACTATTACGCAATCCCCAGCATTCTTTCGTCTCCAAGCCATCGGGTACATTGCATCGAGTTTGAGAAGGTTTCTCCTGTACGTCACGAATGTCTTGGTTCTAATTTACGGGTTGTTCATAGAATGTTGATGCACTTAATTTGAACATCTGCAAATATTTCTACGTCAAAAGGAGCAGAGGATCAGGTGTTCATTTACCGAACAAGATCTGATAGATATTGATTACTAACAAGATCATCTGTTGTTCCTTTACCTAACAAAACAGTATTTTTTTATGCGTACTATATATGATTTAGTATTAATGAGATCACTGTCTGCGTCACAATGTTGGCGGTGATTGATCTACAAATTGATAAGAAATGGTCGTTGCTTTGTAAGATATTGTGTAGCCTAAAGTAATAAAGAAAATATAAATACTATAAAAGGTGGTTGTTATTTCTTTTCTATTTGGTTTCTTTTTGTTCCTCGGCAAGAAAGCTGTTTTAGGTAATTAAAAGGAAAAAAATAAGTTCAGGAAGTGTTAAGACTCTCACATTCTTTATGGTCCGTTTGGTTGAGTGAATTGTTTGAACTTTAAGCCAGCTTGCACCTCCTACCTTCAGAGTTTCTATTGTTTACTCTTCACCGCCAGTACCATGATCACTTGCGTTTTGGCTTTCTTAACTTCGCCATGCATCTTCATACTGGGTAAAATTATTAGCCTTTAGTAGTTTTTTTCATTCAATATCTATGAGTTCTAGTTCTTTTGATTATGTTTCTTTTGACCTTGGTTAACAACCAACATTCCCGGCTTTTTATACGAGCAAGTTTGTTGCCCCGTTTCTTTTCATTTAATACATTATTATTTTTGGGGAGTTCTCGGCCTATTGCTAATATATATATATATATATAAGGGGCTTTTAATGTTATTTATAATTTTTGTAGATTATTTTTCCTATTACGCTACGTTTTTCTTAATGAAACGACGTTATAACTTACAATATTATACTTAACAAATTTTTTCAATTAAAAAAAAAAAAAGTACAAAAACCAGGGTTTTCTAAACACGTCAAAGTATTTCGTACGTACAAGTACCTCACTAGAAATTTTGAGAGTTGAACATGAAAATAGGCACATTCTAGTCTCTAGATGCTAATGATGCACTTCTCCTATCATCGTATATGCCTATCCATTTGAGGGTGAAACTACCCTCAATGTTGTCTACATTATCAATAGGGTGGCTATTTTAACTCTCATAAGATTACATTTTTCTAATGGTTGTTTGAAGAATCTCCCTTATGATCCTCACCTCAGTGTCTTGCATTACGTCTATTTTGTTGTATTCCGACTACATGATCATGATCAGGATACCAAACTCAAGCCCTATTCTCAATTGTATTGCTTTCTATTCTATAGGGTTGACAAAATTCGCTAGTAGTGTTATGATGCTGCGCCACACTTTATTTTGAGTTTTTCGTCATGTATTGGGCCGGGCATCTTTTAATCCACAATGTTCCCGAGCCATCTTTTCCTCCTTTTGCCATTGACACATGACAAACTAATCTTCCATTGCCAATGAGCCTCAGTACTCAGCAAGTGAACTCGTAACAAATATAGATAAGCATCACATGGCATGGGCCAAATGTAGGCATAAGGCAAACTCAGCACCTCAATATCTAACTTAGCATAGCTAACCAGGAGCACATCAATCCAGATCCCAGTAATACATTAGGGCTTCTTTTTTCTCCCCAAGTAGACCCACGCTAGCATATAAAGCAGTAGTATTAGAACATGTGGCATATTAGTAGCTATATAAATGCAACAAAACATAGCCTTGGTCAATAAACCAGCAGTAGTTAGGACTTCAATAACAACAAGTTTTCATTATCCAAGAAGATGAGAGAGCCAATTAGTAGACCACAACAATATATGCGTAGCAGCATAACTTTAGCATTAACAAAGCATCGCAAAGTAGAAGTCCAGCGTCACAAAAAAGGGGTACTGGCACACGCATGAATCTATAGTAAGTAAACAACTAGTTATGCTAATAAGTCTATGGCCTTGAAGAAGTCCCATCCTTTTATAAATATCCTATTTTGTATAGAAGCTTGAGACCTTTCTAATGAATCTGGTTCTTTTAATACAGATGGCAACCTCATGGAGTAATTAACCCTCCACATTTCTACGTACCTTTTCCTTCATGGACTCTATTATTCCTTTCCCACCAAATACCATAAGTCATCATATGCAATCATGGTTTCTTACTATCTTATCATTTGCCTTTGAGAGGGTCCTACTAAGGGTTCTCACTTAGTGTCTCCCAATGGAGAACGCTTCTTTGTTGATTGGTGTGACGCCCCTAGACCCTGCAGCTTGGGATCAGATGGAGATTGAAGTGTCAGAACATACAACTTGAGGTTACACAACCTTTGTTAAATTTCATTTCTAACTAAAGTTTTGATTAGTTAAAATACGGTACCAAATAAAAGTAACTATTTATCCCAAAATACTTATTCAAAAATCTCCCAATACAAAATGAGGGTTAGGTTTAAAACCACAACCCTTGATATCGAGTCTTCATTAAAAGGTCACAGATCCAATGTAAGGGATATATAAGCTATTCAAATTTCCAAGTACAACATTCTTTCCAATTCAAAATTTCTCAAGTTTCATTGATGCCCTCAAGTTGCTTTGTCCACTCGATGACTGTGTCTTCCAAACTATCTCCCTTAACATGCTGAGAGCTAAAGGCCACATTGCTCTCATCTTTCCCAGTACTTTCCTTACTAAATTCCTCGTTAGTCTTTGGAGAGTCCACGAGCTTGTGCTTCCTATTGCTATCGTCCGTTCCTATCACAACTTCTACAATTCCAAGGGAATGATAGTGGGAATTGCCACTGTGAGATTTAAAGAAATATCAACAAATTAAATCAATAACATACAAAAAGATAACATAAGTATGTAAAGGTAAACCATGAATATGAATGCATGAGCATTGTAACAATCCACTTGAAATTTAATGGATGAATGTTTTTAGGATTTAGGAACCTTGTGAATACCTTGTGCCAATGAGGGCACCACCAGATGTTGGGAATGGACCGAACAAACAAAGGCTAAGTTGAAGTAAATAATAGCGGAAGCAACAAAATAAACAACAATCACACAAAGAACACCAAGATTTAAGTGGTTCAGCTCAATGTGAGCCTACGTCCACTTTCGGGGTCGGTTTCAATGATTTCACTATGAACAAAAGATGGAGTACAAGAGTATTGATCACAAAATCCTCAATCCTAAAGCCCCAATACACTCAATGGACTCTTAGGATTGTGTACAAAAGGATTCTCAAAACTCTCTCTTTCTTGGCTGCTGAACACACCTCAAAATGAAGAGAAAATGATGTATTTATAGGACAAGGCGCTAATTCAGAACATTCGCTCGAGCGGACGTCGAGCGAAGTGTCGAGCGCACGTTAGGGTTACATTCTCGCTCGAGCGGACAGTCGAGCAGAGGTCGAGCGGAACTCTCTGGATGAGTTTGCTCGAGCGGACTGTCGAGCGGAGGTCGAGCGGAACTCTCTGGAAGATTTCGCTCGAGCGGACAGTCGAGCGGAGGTCGAGCGGAACTCTCTGGATGAGTTTGCTCGAGCGGAGGTCGAGCGGAACTCTCTGGATGAGTTTGCTCGAGCGGACTGTCGAGCGGAGGTCGAGCAGAACCTTAGCTCGAGCCACAGTTAAGCCAAGCCCCAAAAAACACATTTTCAGCAGGAAATCAAGCCAAACTCAACAAATCTCCACCTTGGCTTGAATTCCGTCAAGCCTAAACAAAAAACCATTAACCAAGAAACCGAAACCCCTCCACCAAGTCCCCTAAGGGAAACACATACCCCGAACACCAATCAAGTCCAAGCAAAGTTTGAACTTGTATACTGGAACTGGCTTTGTCATCATATCTACTGGATTCTCAATAGTAGCAATCTTCTGAATTTCTAACACGCCCTCTGTAACAACTTCCCGAAGGAAATGATACCTGACATCAATATGCTTTGTCCTCTCATGATACATTTGATTTTTGATCAAATGTATTGCACTTTGGCTGTCACAAAATACTGAAATTGCATCCTGCTGTAATCCCAAATCACTGATCAAACCTTTCAACCAAATGGCCTCCTTAACAGCCTCAGCTGCTGCCATATACTCTGCTTCTGTAGTTGATAAAGCAACAATAGATTGTAGTGTTGCTTTCCAACTAATAGCAGAGCCACACAAAGCGAAAACATACCCTGTTAGTGATCTTCTCTTATCCAAGTCCCCAGCATAATCAGAATCAACATAACCAACCACCCTTGAATTGTCGTCAGTTTCTCTATCAAATATTAAACCAAGGTTCGAAGTACCTTTCAGATACCTGAGTATCCATTTCACAGCCTGCCAATGAGCTCTACCCGGATTAGCCATGTACCTGCTAACAACACTCACTGCCTATGAAATATCTGAATGAGTACAAACCATTGCATACATAATACTGCCAACTGCACTGGAATAAGGAACACTAGCCATGAAGCGTTCCTCCTCATCTGTCTGAGGAGATAGGGATGCTGAAAGTTTAAAATGTGTAGCAAGTGGTGTACTTACTGGTTTGGAATCAGACATTCCAAACCTCCGAAGAACTTTCTCAATGTACTTTCCCTGGGACAAATACAACTTTCCAGCTTTCCTATCTCTGTGGATCTCCATCCCCAAAATCTTCTTTGCAGCACCTAAGTCTTTCATTTCAAACTCATTTCTAAGTTGGGTTTTCAGCAAACTAATGTCAGATATGCTTTTAGCAGCAATAAGCATATCATCAACATAAAGTAGCAAATAGATGAAAGACCCATTAGATAACTGTCTATAATAAATGCAACAATCATGGCTACTCCTCACATAACCATGATCTATCATAAAAGAGTCAAAGCGTTTATACCATTGCCTCAGAGACTGTTTTAAACCATACAATGACTTCTTCAATCTGCACACATGATCTTCTTTGCCTTGAACAATGAACCCCTCCGGCTGATGCATGTAAATGGTCTCCTCCAGGTCACCATGCAGGAACGCTGTTTTAACATCAAGTTGCTGAAGCTCTAAGTCATGTGCTGCCACTATGGCAAGCAACACCCTGATCGAACTGTGTTTCACAACTGGAGAGAAAACTTCGTTGAAGTCGATGCCTTCTCTCTGACTATAGCCTTTTGCAACCAAGCGTGCCTTGTACCTTGCATCTGCAACATCTTGGATTCCTTCTTTCCTTTTGAAAACCCATTTGCAACCAACAGTCTTCGTCTTCTTAGGCAACTTAACCAAATCCCAAGTTTGGTTCTTGTGAAGAGACTCAATCTCCTCAGTCATTGTTGCGCACCATTGTGCACACTCCTTACTTTTGACAGCTTCTGAATAACTGGAAGGCTCTTGACCATCTATGTCCTCTGTTGTAGTAAGTGCATACATCACCATATCTGCATGAGCATATCTCTGAGGTGGCCTGATCTGCCTCCTTTGTCTACCAGTAGCAATACTGTAATCTTGCTCACACTGTGCGCCATCATCAAAATCAGGATCATGCTCATCTGAAGTGACATGATCTTGGGTGTCGTCTGGCATACCCTTTGAAGCCTCAACCTGTGACTCCACCTTCTTGCCATTACTCTGCTCTTCACCTGTAGACACAGTAAACTCCTTCCTCGGATTAAGCATGGATTGTTCATCAAATACTACATCCCTACTAATTACAAACTTAGGTGATTTGGGATCAGTACACCATAACCTGAATCCTTTCACCCCACTAGCATATCCAATGAATATGCCCTTCTTTGCCCTTGGCTCAAGTTTTCCATCATTAACATGGAAATATGCAGGACAACCAAAAACTTTCAAATTTGAATCATCAGAGGGAGTACCTGACCATACCTCATTTGGAGTTTTTAAACCAATAGCTGTGGCTGGAGAGCGGTTAACCAAATAGCAAGCTGTGTTGACTGCTTCAGCCCAAAAATCTTTAGACAAGCCGGCGTTTGAAAGGATACTACGGGCTCTCTCCAAGAGAGTCCTATTCATCCGCTCAGCTACTCCATTTTGTTGTGGAGTATGTCTCACTGTGCGGTGCCTCACTATGCCTTCATTTTTGCAGAATTCATCAAAATCACCTCCACAAAATTCCATACCATTGTCGGTTCGGAGTCGCTTAACCTTCTTGCCTGTCTGATTTTCAATCAAAACCTTCCATTGTTTAAAGTTAGCAAATACATCGCTCTTACGTTTCAGAAAATAAGTCCAAACCTTCCGTGAGTAATCATCAATAAAGGTAAGCAAATACTGGGCTCCACCTTTCGATGGAACTGAAGATGGACCCCAAAGATCAGAATGAATATAGTCCACAGTACTTTTAGTTCTGTGAACTCCTGTAGTAAACTGAACACTGCACTGTTTTCCAAACACACAATGTTCACAGAATTCAAGTTTTCCTATCTTCTGATTGCACAACAAATCCTGCTTGCTCAGGATAGACATCCCTTTTTCACTCATGTGACCCAAACGCATGTGCCATAGACGGGTGTTGTCTGGGTCTGGATTATCTGAAACAGACACTGCAGCTGTACCTGTGAATGTACTGCCCTGAAGGAAATAAAGACCATCTGTCATATCTCCTCTCATTACAATCATGGAGCCCTTACTGACTTTAATAGCTCCACCTTCACCGGTGTACCGGAAACCTAAAGAATCAAGAGTGCCCAAGGAAATAAGATTTTTCTTCAAATCAGGGATGTGTCGAACATTAGACAATGTCTTGACAATCCCATCAAACATCTTAATCCTAACTGAACCAATCCCAACAATTTTACACGCCATATCATTTCCCATCAAAACGGAGCCACCGTTGACTGACTCATAGGTAGTGAACCAGTCCCTCTTGGGACACATATGAAAAGTACAAGCTGAGTCCATGACCCACTTGTCACCATAGCGACTATTTGAGCCACTAATTGCTAGAACAATATCTACGCCATTAGACTTTTCATCAGTAGCGCTAACAACATTAGAGGAACTAGTGCCTTCCTCTCTATTTTTCAATTTAGAACACTCATTTTTGTAATGACCAAATTTATGGCAGTAATGACATTTAACATTTTTCTTGTTAAATTTCGACTGTGAACTGCCCCTGGATTTACTCCTGTTCTTCTCTGAACTTCTCTCATGTGATCTACCCCTGCTAGATGAACCCTTAACAAACAAACCACTGGCTTGACTATCTGTGCCTTGTACACCCAATTTTGTTCTCAACTCCTTAGAGTTCAAAGCAGATTTTACATCTACCAAAGAGATGGTGTCTCTACCATACAACATCGAGTTTACAAAATTTTCAAATGATACCGGCAACGAACACAACACAATTAACACTTGATCCTCATCATCAAGCTTAATATCAATATTCCTCAAATCCATGATAATCTTATTAAATTCATCTAAGTGTTCAGAGATAGGAGTACCTTCCTTCATTTTGAGCGTGTATAACCATTGCTTCAAATACAAACGGTTGGTGAGCAACTTTTTCATATACAAGCTCTCAAGCTTGGACCAAAGACCGAAAGCGGTCACCTCATCGGCAACCTCCCTCAAAACTCCATCTGATAATGACAACAAAATGACACTATGTGCCTTCTCATCTTCTTCTCTTGACGATGCAGGAGAATCCTTGGATACCTTCCCTTCCAAAACTTTCGACAAGCCTGTCGTAACAAAGCCTTCATCTTGATGCGCCATAAGCTAAAGCTGTTTTGACCGTTGAATTTCTCCACTTCAAACTTTGCCATAGCCATTCCTCAAGATTTTGCAAAGAGCTTGACGCTTTGATACCAGTTTGTTGGGAATGAACCGAACAAACAAAGGCTAAGTTGAAGTAAATAATAGCGGAAGCAACAAAATAAACAACAATCACACAAAGAACACCAAGATTTAAGTGGTTCAGTTCAATGTGAGCCTACGTCCACTTTCGGGGTCGGTTTCAATGATTTCACTATGAACAAAAGATGGAGTACAAGAGTATTGATCACAAAATCCTCAATCCTAAAGCCCCAATACACTCAATTGACTCTTAGGATTGTGTACAAAAGGATTCTCAAAACTCTCTCTTTCTTGGCTGCTGAACACACCTCAAAATGAAGAGAAAATGATGTATTTATAGGACAAGGCGCTAATTCAGAACATTCGCTCGAGCGGACGTCGAGCGAAGTGTCGAGCGCACGTTAGGGTTACATTCTCGCTCGAGTGGACAGTCGAGCGGAGGTCGAGTGGAACTCTCTGGATGAGTTCGCTCGAGCGGACTGTCGAGCGGAGGTCGAGCGGAACTCTCTGGAAGATTTCGCTTGAGCGGACAGTCGAGCGGAACTCTCTGGATGAGTTCGCTCGAGCAGACTGTCGAGCGGAGGTCGAGCAGAACCTTAACTCGAGCCACGGTCGAGCCACAGTCAAGCCAAGCCCCAAAAAACACATTTTCAGCAGGAAATCAAGCCAAACTCAACACCAGATGTAGTAGATGAACTTCATCTATCTCCCTTTCTATTCCCCTCTACTATCTTTCTTGGTATGGACTAAATGGCTATTTAAGGTACTTAGTAGTGTGAGAATTAAAAATGGTCTACGCCATTAGTCTCAGATGAATATTTAGAATTTTATAGCTCAATCAAATGATTTTCATTTTCCAAACAACAATTATTTGAAAATACGTTTTGAATTAATTGAGGCACTTAGTAGTTGAATTTCGTGAAATAAAACTGCACTCTTAGTTTCATATGAATATTATGATTTTTTGGTGCAAAGTTATTTTCATCATTTTTGGAGTAAATGACTCCAGTCTAAGCGACATGTGGCACTTAGCCTAGTGTTTTCAAGATCATAGTGTAGAATCTCCAAATTTGGTTAGAAAAGTTTCATTTGGACACTTAGCAAGTTCTTAACCACACTTGATGGATAGTATTGGACACTTGGCTCCAAAAGGAATTATGAGATGGAAATGTGAAGGAAAATCAAGTTTTGTGATCATGCCACCTAAGCCAAACACTATTCTATCCAACCATCCAATTTGTTCCAAACCAAAGAGGGTTTCTACCCAAGTGAAACCCAAAATACTTGAAATTCAATTGTAACTGCAAAATCTTGGTGAAACCCGAAATCCCAAATGTTTCCTTCAAAACCCTAATTGTAATCAGTTGTAACTTAGTGTTTAATCACTTGATTAAATCACTTAAAAATGCTATTAATCACTCAAATTCATGTCATTACATCCTTATTTATTCTTTTATACCTTGGTAATTTTACTGGGCCAAAAGAAGTCAGATTTGGACTTGTTAGAAACCTGTGAGAACCAAGACTTTGCCAAGTCCCCGTTTCTTTTTAATATTATATGTTATTTAGAAGAGGTCACTTGATCTTTAGGGTGAGAGATGAATAAGTTAAATGTTGGAAGAAAAGCTTTAGTAGGTATTATTCTTGGACCTTGAGGATTCTTAGATTATAAGGCTTTAAGGAAGGATAGAAGAAGGGAAGCCTAATAAGGCCCATGTGGAATTCAGCCAAAAAGGAAAGCATTAGGGTTGGAAGACTCCAAAATGTCCTCAAGGCTTGTGGTAGGCACCAAGGGACTTTTTGGTCTTTTTAAGCAAGGAACCTAGGGAAAAGGCGTGTCAAGACATTTGTCTTGCATGCATAAGCTTCTAGAATGTGTGTGGAGAGTGATGTCACTCAAACTAGGGCCTACACGCCCCTTTGGTAAGGTTAGGTTAAATGTTGCCATTTGTCACACATGTGTGGAGTAAGAAGGAAACTTTTAGGGTTCCAAATAGATCTTGTTGGGAAAAGGAAAAGTCATGTTCTAGATGAATTTGGAAAAGCAAGAGAAGGAGAGCGAGAGAGAGAGGCTAGCGGTTTTTGCATGGGGAAAGCCAAGAGATTTTGTTTTGGGAAGGCGAAGGATCACTTAGGGGAGATCAAGGGGTTTTCAGCCAAGCAAGCAAAACCACACTCCACTTTGCCACATAGTAGCCATGCACACAGTAGGGGAATCCGGGGAAGATTTGAAGAGTGTTTTTACCTTTTAACCACTAAGTTAAATGTATCTAGACAAGAGGAGAAGGGCAAAAAGGGAAGGTGAGGCAAGATGAGGTTTCAGTTTTGGTGCTACACGACACCCTTGGAGAAGGCTTTTGGGTTTCCTCTGTAATCCTATCAAGGGGGAAAGGTAAGAGTCTCCTTGCCAAGTGTCATCCATGTGAAGGGCTTTTGGTTCTTTCTAGAGGAATAGAAGGTTCTCTATTTAAAGGGGTAGCCAAAAAGTTTGGAGGTCTTTTTGCTCAAATCTTCAACTCTTTTTCTAAAGGATTTTGGCACTCACCATTTCCTCTCAAGTTCTTACACTTTCTCATCCTTTTCTCACCAACCAAACACCATTCTTTCACTTCAACCATTTCGAGAAGCACTAGGAATCCCCCTACACCATTCGACTAGAGGAATAGTTCAAAGAGGTGAGGAACCATTCCTCCTTTACACATACACATCGTCATTCGGTTTTAGGGTTTTGTTCACAACCACACACTTTCACTCTTGTAACTAGGGTTTTCTCCCCACCCTGGATACCTTTGGTATTTTGAGCAAGAGAAGCATGAGTTTTGAAGGGATTGAAGGTCACAATCATAACCAAGAGGAAAGCTAGGGTTTTTAGTCCTCAAGAGTTTTAGACTCTAGGGTTTGGTATGAAAAGCATTTTTTGAAAAACATAGGTACACACACATGTCCACCCTTAACTTATTCCTAGAGGACTAAAAACCCTAGCTTTTTGAAACCCTACTTATTTAGAAACCACTAAGGTTTTTCAAAAAATGTATGGTGAACCTTAGTGGTTTCTAATATGTCTTACATGAATTTTTGTATATGTATGGTGAACTCTTGTTTATTACTTTGGTATGAAAAGCATTTTTTGAAAAACATAGGTGCACACAATGGCCACCCTCACTTCAAAACTAGGGTTTCTCAAGTGGTTTCTAATATGTCTTGCATGGATTTTGTATATGTATAGTGAACTCTTGTTTGTTACTTCTTTGATTGAATTTTGTTATATTGTGGAATGTTTATTTGGTTTGATATAAAGACGAAATGCCATGGTTGGATGATGATATGTTAATGTATATCTTGGATATGCCATGTTTAGGGTTTCGGTTTTAACCTAGTTATATGCTATGTGTGCTTGTTTTGATCCATGAATGTGTGTAAGCATGTGAGTATGAAAGGAGATGATGAAAATCCATGTTTGGAGGACTTGGATGTTTAGGCCAAGGCTATTTTGAGAAAAACAAGTCGATTTTGGGCTTGAAAGAGTGCATTTCATGTGTGTTTACATATATTCATCTTATGATTGCATGTTCTAATATTTTCAAGCCATATTGTGAGATGTACATAGAGGTTTGGCTCATATGTGTTTCTAGTTGCCCATATTTGCATGAGTTAATAAGTTGCGTTGTCAAGTTTCATGCATTGGAGTCTATACTTTTCAAGGTGAAGAGTCTAAGTAACTTTTATCACGACCCCAAATGCTAGGATAGGAAAATGCTTTAGTGGAACTCTCTGTCCACTCTAGAGTATTTGTTGAACCCAAGGTTTCAAGTTTTGTGTAATTGTATATCTACACATGGATTTTGATGATAACAAATGAATTCAAAGAATAAAGGAGTCTCAAGCTTAAGTTATCTATACAATGGAGTCAAGTACATCAAGGAAATAAGTATGAACAAGAAAGGAACAAGTTCAAATTAAAGTCATAGAGTAATGTTGTAAATCTCTTAAAAATTCGAAATTAGGATTAAGGCTTAAAATTAATATTTTATCATAAAGCATTAAAATACATTTTCAACATATGCATGAATATTTTGAAAATTAAATTTGAAATTTATGAAAGATGATTGATTGTCATCTTTCACATGTGCATTACATGATTAAAGGTTTGAACTTTTAAAATACTAAAGATGATAGATTATCATCTTTCACATGTGCATGTTTTATTTGAATATTTTCAAAAGTGATTGATACTTTTTTTGACTTATGCAAAAGGTAGATATTTTTGTTTCAAAAATTTGAAAAGTAAGGTGTGCTCCTTTTGTCATATGCAAAAAGTAAAAAGATTAGGTTTGAAAAATTTGAAAAGTAAAGTGTGCTCCTTTTGCCATATGCAAAAAGTAAAAAGATTAGGTTTGAAATATTTGAAAAGTAAAGTATGCTCCTTTTGTCATATGCCAAAAGTAAAATATTAGGTTTGAAGTTTTTGAAAAATGAATGATGTTGTCTTTGACAATTGAAAAATAAGAACCTTTTATTTGAATTTTTTGAAAAAGTGAATGATGTTGTCTTTGACATGTGAATCTTTTTAAATTTGAATATAAAGTCTCATATGCCTATAAATAGATCATTTGAGAGCTTCACATTTACAACACCAAGAGCATATAACATTCATTCAAAGCTTTCATTCTCTATTCTCTAAGCATTGAGCCTTAATCCTTATTCATTTTGAGAGATATAGTTTTCACTCATTGAGGAGTGTTTTCTGATAACCTACCCACTATCAACACTTGTATTAGTAAAAGGATGTGTATAACCCTTATATGTGTAGAAAGTGTTCTACACAGGGAATAGTTAAATCATCACGTGTAAGGTGATTGCAAGTGTAGAGGATATTCTACACGGATTTTTTGTAGCGGTGTTGTTCAAAGGTGTAATAGGTTTCTATCTCCACCTGAAGGAGGTTGAATAGTGAATTTGGGAATCCTCAAGTAGTAGATTGAGGCGAGGATGTAGGTAGTGGGGCCGAACCTCGTTAACATACTGAGTTTGCTTCTCTCTTACCCTTGCTCTTTATATTTATTGCTATTTTGTATTTTTTTTATATTTTATATTGTATATTTGATTTATAATTATTTTTTTTAATAAAACTCAATTCACTCCCCCTCTTGTGTTAGTCATCTAGGCAACAGTATTTAAAGTTGAGTGGAGACCCCTAGGTCGACAAAGTGTAGTCGATGGGCCTCAAAAGGTTCCTATGAAAGGATATCAAAGCGAGGTTTCACCTCAAGCTGGCGGGTGAGTGTTACAGTGAAGGCGAAGTAAGCGAACTGCCATAAAAAGAGAATGTTTATGATATGACATAGTCACCTTGATCAAAGGAATCAATGGTTGATGCGGTAACTAGTGGGGAACACACAGTGCTTAGGAGAGCCGTGAGGTGTCCAGTCATGTGAATCATGAAATGAACAAGGCATTTTGAGCTCAATGATCTGTTATGCCGTGAAATGTTATGATATGGTATCTTATGCCAAGTACAAGACTCTGAGCTCAAATGATATGAACACATGTTAAGAAATCTAAAAGATGAAAAGAATGTTTATGAGAAGTTTAAGTTGCATGTGTCAAAGTTTCTATGTAAAAGTTCATGTTCATGCATTTGTTATAAACTACCACTGTTTGTGGTCTACTTATATATGCATGTGTTATTTTTATATGTTGACCGTTTACTTGCTAAGATTTCTTGAAACTCACTGTAGTAGTTTCCACTACCATTCTCCCAACTGGAAAGGTAAAAGTAGTGATAGGACTAGATGACAAAACGGAAGAGGACGACACTCCCTTTGGAGAGGATAGTGTAAGAAGCCGCTCATTCTTTCTTTTATAGTTACGATCATCATTCTATGCGCTCAGCCTCGAGGGTGTTTTAAAATATTCCAAGGGGATTTTTAAAGCAAGCCCATTATTTTAAAACTTAAGAATATTTTTAAAGATATTTATATAGGATATTTCCAGTATTATTAGACTAAGTTTAATTTTAAAATAACACAATTATAATATTTTTGAAGAGCTCCAAAAATATTATAATTGTGAAAAATTATTTAATTTAAATCATTTTATTTATTTTAAAATATTACGAGATTTAAATTATTTTGAAAATTCTAAATTAATTTAAATGATTTTATTTTCTTCAAGTAATTAACAAGACTTCATCATTTTAATTAATGATGAAGGCATATTATTTTATGAACTTTAGTTTATAAAATAATATTTTATTTTATTTTGTCTTAGTGTTTTAAATTAAATAAATACTTACGTATTTTCAAGTCAATATTTAAACATACCGTTAAATCATTTTGAAGGTCCCAAGACGAAGGGCCTGGATTAAATATCCAAGCCCGTGGCTTTTCCCTTCACTTTTTCTCCTTCCTTCTCTCTCCTCTCCCTCTCTCCCAACCAACGGAAACAAGTCTCCCCCTTTCACCCGATTCTCTCATCCAGCCTAGCCCCTTGCCGCCGTGCCCAGCCTCACCACGCCACAACTGCAGCTCCACCACCCCACCGATGACTCCCCTCATGCTGGAAAGCCCCTAGGTGCCCTCTCTCTCCTCCCATGGAAACTCCACCCGAAATGGGTGAAAACCCATTTCTCTCATCCCACACCATTGTACCTGGCAACCCAACCTCACTGTCGCTCACCAGCCACTCCCTCCCCTTTGACAACCTCCCCTATCTCGACCTCCCTTCCTCACGTGCTCTCTCTCTTCCACTAGAGCAACTTAACTGAAATGGGTTTCAAACCCATTTCTCCTCATTGCATCGCCGTGCGTGGCCAGCTGGGCCACCATGCACCTCCACCACTTCATGGGCTTCACCATCATGGCCTTCTTTCCCTACAACTCTCACTCTCTCTGTTGCATCACGCACGCACACAACCCGTACGTAATGCACTGGTTCCTCAACTTGCACCACCGTGCACTGCCTTTCAGGCCAACACATAGCCACCCACAGCCTTCCTTGACAACCATGGCACCTGCTTGAGCTCCTTGCCAGCCAAGCTTCCCTCTCCATTTCCCATGCTTTGAGACCCACTGCCCAAACTTCTCCATGGACCACTATGCCTTCTCCATGTGCCACCTTGACACCACCATGAGGCCATCACTCTAGGACCATAACTAAACATTTCTCCGCTCAAATCCACACCTGTAGCCACCTTCAATAGCCCAAATAGCCACCGTATGCAGTTTAACCACCATGTACGACTCTTTCGATGCCTTTGATCGTGACGGACAGTGAGCATGCATGGAGAATCCTGTCAATGGTATAACCCTCTATCCATCTTTATTTATATTAAATGTTAGTCGATAGGTTGTGGATTGTGCTGTTAGTATTGTGGAGTTTGCTATGTAGTTGTGAAGTGAAGTGTGGTTGTGTAGTGAACTGTTGGGAGTAATTGTGTAGTGTTGTGGACTGTGTTGTGAAGTATCGGTATGAGGTATATGCCGTAGTTGTAATGCGGTGTAGTGTTGTGAAGAAAGTACACATGGAGTGTACTCCATGTAGTGCGACGATGCACCATGTGGCGTGTGCTGTAGTGACGTGAGGTGTAGTATGAAGAGAGTACATGTGGCGTATGCTCTATGTCGTGTAGTGACACAACATGTGGTGTGCGTCATGGTAATATGTGATGTAGCAAAGGGAGTACACAAGATACATACTCCATGTTGTGAAGAGATGCACCGTATGGCATGTCACGAAGAAAAGGATGGTCGCATAGTAGAGGAGCATAGAGCCCATTGTGTAGCGTTGGGAACTATGTAACAGTGTCTCGAGATAGCGATGATGTGGCTTGTAATACGAGGTGATAGGTGTCACCTTGTAGTTGACTTATGCCTTAGGGTATGTGTAAAGTGATGGGATAGTGTAAGAGTAGTGCAGTGGAAGCATGACGGGGGTCATGACATAACTTAAGATTTGTCTCAAGCTACATGACGTGATAGAGATGTAGTGGTGAATGGAGCCCTATCATGTCAAGTGTTGGGATGGATTTGTAAGAGGCTGGGAAGTAGGAAGGTCCTGCTGACCGGGTTTGCATAGAAGTTGGGATCAGAGTATGGAGTTTGTTTATACAAGCGGGCATTCATTGGACTATAAGTTGATCTTAAATGATAAAGGGTAAGGTACATGTGCATCTAGTGAGACACGTGTACCGGACATATTTACCATATATAACGAGTAATCAGTCCTCAGCATTGTTACACAACTTTTAAGCCTTAGAGTTGGCTTAAAGTCATGTGGCATGTATGGTTAGGAATGAGGATTGAGTATGGGCTAGAAAGCAAGAAGGTAGTATTGGGTATGTTGTATAGGATCGAGAAGCATGACTTAGTTGGTATGAGTCATGCATCGGAATGTGGTTAGTAGGAGAGTAAGATGAAGGTTTTAACGTCTTAACCCCAAGGTGAAACACAGAGGTAGTAACGGTAAATAAACTCCAAAGGTTTTACATAGTAAATGGCCCGTAAGAACCCAATTATGGATAGAGAGTGTTCCAAGTGAAGCGTAGTTCTATTTCTAGTATAGTTACTTATGTATTAGATAGAGAATGACGTGAGGTTATGTGTATACATGTAGGTTGCCATATGACATGCACACGAATGGACTACATGGAATGAGTATGGCATGAAGTCCAGGAAAGTATTACGTTCATACTCTTCTAGAGTTTTCTAAATAGACGAAAATAAAATGAAACCCTTTTCCTTTATGAAATGATACGAAACACATTTTATGAAAAAACACTAAGTATAAGTTTTCAAGTACAAGTATGTAACGGGCCTCCTTGGCAACCCCTTTTTACGCACCAAAGTATGAAGTGTATGCATGTGAATAGATGCTATATGTAGTAAGTATTGTATGTATTTTCACGAAATGAAATGCGAGACTTGTGCCTTATGCTTTAAATGACACAAAGAAAGTGTTTTAAAATGCCCCTATGATAGATGATGCTTTAAATGATGCATGAATTGATGTTTTAAATGATGTCGTGAAAGATGATGTTTAAGCTCATGCTTTTAAATGACTTTTAAAAATGAATGGACTGAAGACTAAAAGAACTATAAATGTAACAACCCGCTAGAAATTCAATGGTAGAATTTCTATAGACTTTAGGAAGCTTGTGAAAACTCCATAAGTTTTCACGAATTGACTAATCGCAAAGGTTTTAGTCTGTCAACACAGTTAGTGTTATCATCCACTATGGTGCCAGAAATGCGATTTTAATTATTTGAGGTAGTTAGAAGTGTCAAAATATGTTATGGTTGCGCCATTAGACTCAGTTGAATATTTAGGATTTTATAGCGTAATGACTTATTTTCATAATTTCAGACGAAACCCCTATTCGAAACTATGATATTATTTTTAGGGGCATTTCAGGGTTGAGTTTTGGTAAACGAATTTCACTATAAATTAATATGAATATTTAGGATTTTCTAGTACTGAGTTTATTATGCATTATTTTGGAGTGAATAGTAACCTCGATAAGCATACTAAGTGTAATGTTCTCAAAATCACAGTGTGAAATGTCTAAATTAAGTTAGAGAAGTTTTATTTAGATACTTGGTAAGATCTTAGCCATACATAGTGAATAGTATTAGACACTTGGCACAAAGAGGAACCATTAGATGGATTTGTGAAGGAAATCAAGGTTTGAGATCATGCCACTTAAACAAAACTTTTTTTCATCTGATCAACCAAATTGAGCCAGATCAAAGAGGGTTTCAACCCTAGTGAAGCTCTAAATTATTGGAATCCAATTGAAATCCCAAAAGTTTGGTTAAACCGAAACCCTAAACGGTTTCCCCAAACCCTAAAGTTGGCCTTCAAACCCTTTTTGATCCAATTTCTAGCATTGTATTTAATCACTTGATTAAATCATTTCCACATGCTATTAATTTATCAAATCCTTGTTATGACATCATTATCCAACCTTTTAAACCTTGAAAGTTTTATTGGGTCAAGAAAAATTAGATTTGGGCTTGATAGCATCTCAAACCCTAACCAAGCCCCTTTTAAACCCCAAATTGAAGCCCACTTGGTTGAGGCCCACAAGAGCCCACGAATTTGGCCACCTTGGCAAAGTTTCTTGAAGAAGTTTCCTCCCCGACATGGCAAACCATTCACTGTCCTTGGCTGCACCCAATAGTACCTTGATGTGAAGGAGAATCCATCTCATCAATCTGCATTCCTCACAGCTTCTGTAGGCAGTCCTTTGCCCCCACTATTCTCCATTTTATGTCACATAGCCACCTCCAATCAAAGGTCATTAAAGTCCATATCTTCCCCCTCTAGAAGTCTTGAGTCATTCAAGACACACTTCTTTCCCTTTCATCCAATCTTCACCCCGTTCATAGAGAGAAACCCAAAAGAGCTCTCTAGGGTTAATTTATGAGCCTTTTTGCGTGGAACTTTTTGATCCTTTGTAAGTATTTTTACATGATGAATCTTTCATAAAAGTTGTTCCTATTTGAGTATAGTTTCCGTAGATATATTATTTGTATCATTAAATGGTAATTTGGTTGGTAAAATGTATTTTTAACCATGGAAAGGTCATTCTGGGCATAAACTGGAGAGTACGCTATGTTTTGATGTTTTTGACCAAACCTAATGGATATATCTTGGTCCAAAAATTTTATGGAGTGTTTTTAGCATACGTTTATGAGTTTCCATTAAGGATTTGTTGCATGAATAAAGTTTTTGATGATATATTTTCTTAGATCTAGAAACTTGAAAACTGGAAGCGGAAAAACAGTTTTTGTTTGGAGAAAGTTTGAATATTTCGAGGTTTGATCTTACTCTAAAGGTTCTTGTGATATCCCATTTTTACGTGTATTTTCACTGAATGAGTATTTTAATTTAATTAAAATATTAGCTCTTTTATTTTAAATTATTATATTTTAATTAGATTTATTTAGTTGTGATATTTGTTTTATAGAGCTTTCTTAATTTAAATTATCGTTTTGAGTTTAAATTGTGTGATGACCCACTTTTACATGTATTTTTACTGAAGTGTTGTTTTTAATTTAATTAATATATTATTTTATTTATTTTAAATTAATGTATTTTAATTAGTTTTTATTTATTTGATGCGGTATTTATTTTAATTAGTCGTTTTACGGTTTTTAATGTCATTTTCGGCGGATCTGTTTTTGTTTCTGGAGTGAGAACTGGATCTCATTTCTTCCCTCAATCTTTTCTTTTCCCTTTTTCCTTTTTCTCTTTTTCTCTTTTCTTTCTTTTTTCTTTTTTCTTTTTCTTTTTTTTCTTCTTCCTTTTCCCTCCCCTTCCAGCGCGTAACCCCCCCGTTCATCTCTCTCTCTCTCTCCTCTCCCTCACGGCCGGAAGCTTCATCAGCCCAGACCCACCGCCACCGGGCACCGTGTGGCACACCACCCCCACCAAAATCTTCCCCTCCCTCTGGTGAACCACCCCACCAATTTTCACCGCCAACGGAGCCGCCGTTTGGCCGGAAAAGCCCAGCAAGCCTCACGGATTTTTGCTCCGATTTGCCACCGTCGCTCCACCTCTGGCCACCACCTCTTCACCACTTCATCACTGACTCCTTGCCGTCCTAACCCACCCATTTCTGGCCTCTAACAGTCACCGGAACAGCTCCCACGAGTTAGTTTCCGTTTTGGGCATTTCGGCCCTTCCTCCGCCGTTTTCGACGCCACCCGCGGCCAAACCCCACTTCCACTAGCTTCATAAACATCCTTAGACCCTTCCCTATCAATCCCGTGCCTTGGTTTGTCTCCGTTCAAAAATGGGTATTTTACAACCCACGGCCACATTGAAATTTCACTGTTACGTTTCTTTCCTTCTGCCGTTTGCAACGCCGCGTGTTTTCTAAAAATACCATATAGCGCTGTAAGTATTTTCCAAACCCTACTTTTAGATTTAAATATATTTTTCTCATTCAATAAAATATTTGTTGTTAGTTGGCTGATTCCGGACTGAGTCCAAGGAGTTCGGGGGTCGGATGGATGGAGGACGGAGTTGCTTGTTTTATTGATTTATGGTTGGTTGATTTTTTTTGTGCATTGATATCGCATTTACATGGTGCATGCGCGTGCGTTTTATTTAAATTGAGAAAATCCTGTTTTATTGGCGTAAATGGATTTTCGGGTGCGTGTGTTTCACGACCCCAAGCTGGAATGGGGTATTATCCCGGTGGAGCTCCTCTGGTCACTCGGGAGCGTAATAAATTGAGTGACGTCCCCTGAGTTGTCGCTGGACGACGACGGAGCGGGCGCTAGAGGATGCTTGGCTACGAACGCGCCGGGGGCAGAACCGGGCATCGCTCTATGCACCGACTCCGTGGCCCTTCGCTGGCGAGGGCTAGAGGATGCTTGGCTACGAACGCGCGGGGCACGAAACTGGGCATCGCTCGATTAGGTGTCACATGCATGGTCGTTACCTGCGGTGTGGCACTGGAGCCAGGGTGTGCGGATGACCCTTAGGGGAGGTCATGGTGCATACGGTTTAATTGGTAAACGGTTTGAGTTTGATATGGGCCAAATGTGACTTTTGGCGTGATATTTGGAAAGGATTTATTTTTGGGCCAAATGGGATTTTTGGCGTGTGTGGAAAAATATGATTTTATGGGTTTTGTGCATTGGCATCACTTCATGCATATGGTTTGAGTTCTATATGTTTTTATCTGGTGGTGTTTGGATTTTACTTACCTGTGGCACCATTTTTGGTACCATAGATTTTGGTGTAGAGATCGAGGATGAGGAAGAGGAGGCTGAGCCCGAGGATGCGGCTGTGCCGGGGTGCTGAAGTTTATGCTTTGTATTTAGTTTAAAATTATGTTTGTGTCTTGTAATATTTATTTATGTATGTGTTGAACAACTTTGTATTAAACAAGAAAAAATTCTGGTACTTAGTTATTGACTTGCTTTTCGTTGCGTATTTCTCGTGCACATTCGTCGCTTATACACACACTTGGCACACGATAATAGGGTGATGACCCGTGATGTCATCATCCGGACGTCTCGATTTCCCCGTGTTCGTGCGTGGGGATTTGGGGGCATCACAGGTGGTATCAGAGCGGTTTGGCTCTGGGTAAAACCACATGTCCCATAGGTAGTACCAAGATGTTTTTAAGGTTGTGTTTTAAAAATTATGTTAAGTAAAGTTGTTATTTGAGTTGTTTTATTTGTTTGAGCTTGTTTGCGTGTTTTTATTTATTTAGTTATGTTTTTGCAAGCTGGTTTCTTTTTGTTTCTTGTTATGTGGTGTTGGTCTTTGCTTTTTGTTTTTGTTTGTTGTTGGTTTTATTTGTTTTTGTTTTCTTAAAGGGGGTCAAAGGTTGTGGTGGCAGGAAAAATGGTGAGACCAAGGAAATCTACTTAGGAGCCACGAGACAATACATCAAGAGATGACTCCATAGCCCAAGCAATACGGCAGATGATGGAGTTTATGCAGCAGAATTTTAGGCCACAGCAGACAGGGCCTTGGCCACAACTAGGAGGACCTTGGCCACAATAAGGGGGTCCCTGGCCGCCACAAGGAGGGTCTTGTCTGTAACAAGGAGGACTTTGGCCACAACTAGGAGGACCTTGGCCACATCAGGGAAGGCCTTAGCTATACCCGGGAGGATCTAGTAGCATGGTGCAAGCCGGATGCACCTATGAGCGCTTTCTGGCGCATAGGTCTCCACACTTCACTGGAGAAGAGGATCCACTTTAGGCTGGAAAGTGGATCAAGGACTTGGAAAGAACTTTTGAGGTGTGTGGTTGCACCGAGGCGCAACAAGTACTCTACTCTAGCTATCTGTTGCAAGGCACCGCTTCTGATTGGTGGGATACCAAGAGGGTGATGCTGGAATCAGAATTGGGATCCTTCGCCATTGTGACCTGGCAGCGTTTCAAGAAAGAATTTAACGACCGCTTCTTTCCCACTTCTGTAAGGAAGTAAAAGGTAAGAGAGTTCTCAAATTTGGTTCAAGGGAGCACGACAGTGGAACAGTACGCCCGATAATTAATAAAACTTGGGCGGTTTGCTCCCCACCTCATTGCCACAGAGGAGATGCGAGCTGAGCATTTTCAGGAGGGACTACGCCCTGACATACGCCGTATAGTGGTCAGTCACCGGATATCCACTTTTCAGGACTTAGTGGATGTGGCCACCCTTGTGGAGCAAGAGAATAATCTGAGTATGGGCTCCCCTCCAGGACATAAGAGGCGGAGTTTTTCTGGTGAAGGAAGCAGCTCGGGTTCACCTCAAAAATTTGTTTAACGAATTGGAACTCGACCTCAAGTGTCCTCAGGTGTTCGTATGGGAGGACAGGTGCCAATTTGTGGAGCATGTAATAGAGCTCATGAGGGCGAGTGTCGGCTGAGTGGCGGACCCCAGTGTTACCGATGCGGCCAAGTGTGCCATATTGCTCGTGAGTGCCCCGTCAGAGTTCAAAGAGGCCGTGAAGGTAGACACGGAGGAAGAACAAATCCAAGACAAGCAGTGCAAGTCCGGGTTTATGCTATCACACCCGAAGATGTGGATGATGAGGCGCCAGCGACCCATGATGCTGGAGTAATTATAGGTATGGATTTAATTTAATTTTATGTTGGATTTAATTTTTGCTGTATTTGGTTTCTCCTTTGTTTTTGGATTTCATGGGTTAATGTGTTTGGTTCAGGGAGAGTCCGTTTGTATGAGTTTTATGCTTGCACTTTGTTTGATTCCGGTGCTTCACAGTCGTTTGTATCTTCCACGTTTGCGCGGATGTGTAATTTGGTCACGGAACCTTTACCAAAGTCATTAGTAGTGGCTTTACCCGATGGTGAAATGGTGTGGTATTCCAAGGTTGCTTTGGGATGCCCGTTAAATTTTGATGGAAGGTTCTTGGATGCTGATTTGGTGGTGTTTAACCTGTTGGGTTTTGATATCATTCTCGGGATGGATTGGCTATACCGATATTCTGCGAGTATTAATTGCAGAATTCGGGTAATTACCTTTCAGCTTCCAGATGGTGATTGTCTGGAATTTGCGGGGAGTAAGTTAAAAGAAAAGCCGGTAATTATATCGGCAATTCAAGCAAGAAGAGAGATTGCATGGGGAGCGGAAGCCTTCTTAGTCCAGATGGTGTCCACGCCGTCCGAGAAGAAGTCTTTGGTAGACATTCCAGTTGTGGAAGAATTCCCCAATGTGTTTGTGGATGACTTGCCTGGACTACCCCCCGTCCGAGAAATGGAGTTTGTTATAGACTTGGAACCTGAAGCGGCTCCTGTACATAAAGCTCCTTATCGCATGGCACCAACTGAATTAAAAGAGTTGAAGACTCAGTTGCAAGAGCTGGTAGATAAGTGATTTATTTAGCCTAGTACTTCGCCGTGGGGTGCGCCGATGCTGTTCGTTAAAAAGAAAGATGGAACCCTCCGTATGTGCATAGATTATCGAGAATTAAATAAGGTGACCATCAAAAATAAATATCCTCTCCCACGGATAGATGATTTATTTAATCAGCTTCAAGGAGCAACTGTGTTCTCGAAGATTGATTTGAGGTCGGGATACTACCAGCTGAGGATCAGAGACAAGGATGTGCCCAAAACTGCTTTCAGGTCGAGATATGGACATTATGAATTTAAGGTGATGCCGTTTGGGCTAGCTAATGCCCCTGCTGCTTTTATGGATTTAACGAATCGAGTATTTCGACCTTATCTGGATTCCTTTGTGGTAGTATTCATTGATGATATTCTGATTTATTCCCGAGATGTCGAAGAGCATGTGTATCATCTTCGTCTGGTACTTGGGAAATTGAGAGAACACCAGTTGTATGCCAAGCTCAGCAAGTGTGAATTCTGGTTGGAGGAAGTCAGATTTCTTGGGCATGTGATTTCCCGAGACGGAGTGGCTGTTGATCCTAGTAAGGTGGAACCCATTTTGTCATGGCCGCGTCCAACTACAGTGCGCGGATCCGGAGTTTCTTGGGAGTTGCCGGATATTACCGAAGATTTGTGGAGGGATTTGCTCGCCTATCCGGACCTCTCACAGCTTTGACTCAGAAGAATGCAGAATTTGTTTGGTTAGATAAGTGTGAGAGAAGCTTCCAAGAATTGAAGCGCAAGTTGACGACGGCACCAATGTTAGCGCTTCCAGAACCGCATAAGCCATTCGTAGTCTTCAGCGATGCATCTAAATTCGGTTTGGGTTGTGTCCTTATGCAGGAAGGACGGGTTGTTGCCTATGCATCTCGTCAGCTAAAGGACCATGAGAAGAATTATCTGACATACAATTTGGAATTGGCTGCGATTGTTTTTGCTCTCAAGATCTGGCGACACCTTTTGTACGGGAAAGCTTGTGAAGTATACACCAATCACAAGAGCTTGAAACACTTGTTTTCCCAGAAAAATCTGAACATAAGGCAGAGGCAATGGCTGGAGTTAATCAGTGACTACCAGTGCGAGATCAAGTACCATCTGGGCAAGGCTAATATAGTTGCTGATGCTTTGAGCTGAAAGTCACACTTGGAAGATGAAGCTGAGTCGTCGGAAATGGATTCTTTGCTTTGTTGAATGAGAAGGCTCCTTATTGAAAGTTCACAGCAAGAAGAGATTTTATCTTCAGTTCTTGATATTCGGGTAACTGATTTTGAGGAATTGAAGACTCTTCAAAGGAATGATCTGAAGCTGTTGAATATCAGAAAAAGAGTTAGAAAATCTCGAGGGCCATTGTATTATAGTATGGATAAAGATGGAATACTTTGGTTCTGAGATCGCAGAGTGGTCCCCAAAGATTTAGAATTCAAGGAGCGGATCATGGCAGAAGCTCATGCAGCCCCTTATTCAGTTCATCCTGGCAGTACAAAGATGTACCGGGACTTGAAGAAAAATTATTGGTGGGATGGAATGAAGAGGGATATTGCCTTGTATGTTGAGAAATGCCACACATGCCGTCAAGTGAAAGCCAAGCATCAAAGACCCGCAGGTATGCTCCAACCCTCCCTATTCCTGAGTGGAAATAGGATGACATCACGATGGACTTTGTAGTGGGCTTGCCGAGGACACCTAGTGGGAAAAAATTATGTTTGGGTGATTGTTGACCGGTTAATGAAGAGTGCTCATTTCTTGCCTGTTAATAACACCGATTCCTTGGGTAAGTTGACACGCTTGTATGTGAAAGAAATAGTGCGGCTGCATGGCATACCAAAGAGTATAGTGTCAGATCGAGACCCAACGTTCACGTCGCAGTTCTGGAAGAGTTTGCAGGCAGCTTTGGGTACTAAGTTGAAGTTCAGTATTGCTTACCACCCACAAACAGACGACCAATCAGAGCGCACCATTCAGACCCTTGAAGACATGTTGCGAGCATGTGTCATGGAATTTCAAAGGAGTTGGAAAAACCATTTGCTGCTCATAGAGTTTGCATATAATAATAGCTTCCATGCAACCATTCAGATGGCTCCCTATGAAGCTCTTTACGGGAGGAAGTGCAGATCGCCCTTGTGTTGGGATGAAGTCAGGGAGAGTAGGATAATTGGACCCGAAATAATTCAAGAGATGCAAAGCCAAGTTTGGATCATCAGGGATAAAATGGCGACAGCTCAGAGTCGTCAGAAAAGCTACGCTGACACCAGGAGGAGAGAGTTATCTTTTGAAGAAGGTGATTGGGTTTATCTCAAAGTCTCTCCCATGAGAGGAGTTGAGCGTTTTGGTAAGAAGAGGAAACTGGATCCGAGGTATGTCGGCCCTTTTCAGATTCTGGAGAAGGTAGGGTCTGTCGCCTGTAGAGTTGCTTTGCCAGATTATTTTGGGGATATTCATGATGTCTTCCACGTATCGTCCTTGAAGAAGAGCTTTGGACAACAAGAGCCACGCTTTGTCGATCCAGAGAGTATTCAATTGCAACCGGATCTCACTTATGAGGTTGTTCCGTCGCAGATCATGGATTGGAAGGAGCAACAGTTGAGGTCGAAGACGATACCTTTGGTTAAGGTGGCATGGGGAGATCCATTAGCTCAAGACTTCTCTTGGGAGCGAGTAGCGGACATGAGGGAACAATACCCATACTTGTTTGAGTAAAGACAGTACGTTTCTTAATCTTGGTCACAGATGGTTTATGTGATTTTATGTGGCTTGTTTTAAGTTGGTGGTTGATCTTGCAAATTTCGAGGACGAAATTTGTTTTAAGGGGCGAGGATGTGATGACCCGCTTTTACATGTATTTTTACTGAAGTGTTGTTTTTAATTTAATTAATATATTAGTTTATTTATTTTAAATTAATGTATTTTAATTGGTTTTTATTTATTTGATGCGGTGTTTATTTTAATTAGTCGTTTTACGGTTTTTAATGTCATGTTCGGCGGATCTGTTTTGGTTTCTGGAGTGAGGACTGGACCTCATTTCTTCCCTCCATCTTTTCTTTTCCCTTTTTCCTTTTTCTCTTTTTCTCTTTTCTTTCTTTTTTCTTTTTCTTTTTTTTCTTCTTCCTTTTCCCTCCCCTTCCCGCGCGTAACCCCCCCATTCGTCTCTCTCTCTCTCTGCTCTCCCTCACAGCTGGAAGCTTCATCAGCCCAGACCCACCGCCGCCGGCCACCGTGCGGCACACCACCCCCACCAAAATCTTCCCCTTCCTCCGGTGAACCACCCCACCAATTTTCACCGCCAATGGAGCCGCCGTTTGGCCGGAAAAAGCCTAGCAAGCCTCATGGATTTTTGCTCCAATCTGCCGCCGTCGCTCCACCTCCGGCCATCACCTCTTCACCACTTCATCACTAACTCCTTGCCGTCCTAACCCACCCATTTCCGGCCTCTAACAGTCACCGGAACAGCTCCCACGAGCTAGTTTCCGTTTTGGGCATTTCGGCCCTTCCTCCGCCTTTTCCACCGCCACCCACGGCCAAACTCCACTTCCACTAGCTTCATAAACATCCTTAGACCCTTCCCTATCAATCCCGAGCCTTGGTTTGTCCCCATTCAAAAGTGGGTAGTTTACAACCCACAGCCATAGTGAAATTTCATTGTTACGTTGCTTTCCTTCTGCCGTTTACAACGCCGCGTGTTTTCTAAAAATACCATATAGCGCTGTAAGTATTTTTCAAACCCTACTTTTAGATTTAAATATATTTTTCTCATTCAATAAAATATTTGTTGTTGGTTGGCTGATTCCGGACTGAGTCCGAGGAGTTTGGGGGTCGGATGGATAGAGGACGGAGTTGCTTGTTTTATTGATTTATGGTTGGTTGATTTTTTTGTGCATTGATATCGCATATACATGGTGCATGCGCGTGCGTTTTATTTAAATTGAGAAAATCCTGTTTTATTGGCGTAAGTGGATTTTCGGGTGCGTGTGTATCACGACCCCAAGCCGGGATGGGGTATTATCCCAGTGGAGCTCCTCTAGTCACTCGGGAGCGTAATAAACTGAGTGATGTCCCCTGAGTTGTCGTTGAACGACGACGGGAGCGAGGGCTAGAGGATGCTTGGCTACGAACGCGCCGGGCGCGAAACCGGGCATCGCTCTACGCACCGACTCCATGGCCCTTCGCTGGCGAGGGCTAGAGGATGCTTGGCTACGAACATGCGGGGCACGAAACTGGGTATCGCTCGATTAGGTGTCACATGCGTGGTCGTTACCTGCGGTGTGGCACTGGAGCCAGGGTGTGCGGATGACCCCTAGGGGAGGTCATGGTGCATACGGTTTAATTGGTAAATGGATTTAGTTTGATATGGGCCAAATGTGACTTTTGGCGTGATATTTGGAAAGGATTTATTTTTGGGCCAAATGGGATTTTTGGCGTGTGTGGAAAAATATGATTTTATGGGTTTTGTGCATTGGCATCACTTGATGCATATGATTTGAGTTCTATATGTTTTTATCTGGTGGTGTTTGGATTTTACTTACCTGCGGCACCATTTTTGGTACCGTAAATTTTGGTGCAGAGATCGAGGATGAGGAAGAGGAGGCTGAGCCCGAGGATGCGGCTCCGTCGGGGTGCTGAAGTTTATGCTTTGAAGTTAGTTTAAAATTATGTTTGTGTCTTGTAATATTTATTTATGTATGTGTTGAACAACTTTGTATTAAACAAGAAAAAATTCTGGTACTTAGTTATTGAATTGTTTTCCGCTGCGTATTTCTCGTGCACATTCGTCGCTTATACACACACTTGGCACATGTCGATAGGGTGATGACCCGTGATGTCATCATCCGGACGTATCGATTTCCCCGTGTTCGTGCATGGGGATTTGGGGGCGTCACAAATTGCTATGTAATTTATTTTAGTTTGTTTTTGGATTTAAAATTATATTGTTGTTTTTACTAGTTATTTATTATATTTTAACTTGATGTGGTATTTAAATTATTTTATTCGTTTTATAACTTTTATAGTCGTTTTCGTTGGATCAGTTTCTGGACTCTAGAGGTGAGGACTGGACCTGATTTCTTTTTCTCTTTTCTTTTTCTTTTTCTTTTCTTTCTTTTCTTTCTTGTTTTTCTCCTCTAGTTTGCCCCTCCCCCGCGCGCATTTCTCTCTCTTTTTCCCCCCATTTTTGCCGTTTTCATTCCACAGCCTAGAACCGCCACTTGCCGATGACGTGTATGACACCACCCACCCAGAAATCTTCCCCTCTGGCCGGCGCACCTCCCCACCAAATTTCATCCCCATCCGAGCCACCGTTAGCTGCCACGAGCTCCTCCAAGCTACGGCATTTTTGTGCTCCAGCACCGCCGTCGTTCCACCTCCGGCCACCATCTCTTCACAGCTTCATCACCTACCTCTTGCCATCCTAAACTACCTATTTCCAGCTCCGATCAGTTGCCGGAGTAGCCCCCACGAGCTCATCTTCGTTTTGGTCGTTTTTCTCTTCCACAACCATTTCCTCAGCCACCCACTGCCAACTCTCTCTTCCACTAGCTTCATAAATACCTCTAGGCCATTTCCTTTCAATCCCAAGTCTTGGTTTCTCCCCATTCAAAAGTGGATATTTTACAACCCACGACCACAATGTATTTTACACTGTTACGTTGCCTTTTCTTCACCGTTTGTAGCTCCTTGATCCTTCAAAAATTATCATATAACGCTGTAAGTATTTTTCCAAGTCTATTTTAGGTTTAAATATATTATTACTTTTACAATAAATTCATTGACTGGTTGGTTATTCCAAACTGAGTCCGAGGAGTCGGGGCTCAGATGAATTTGAGGATGGAGTTGTTTGATTGTTGTTGATGTTGTGATTTGTTGATAAATTGTGTCTTGAGGTGTGCATTGCATGGTGCATTCATGTGCAAGTATTAAATTGAGAAAAACTGGTTTTATTTGTGTAAATGAATTTTCGGGTGCGTGTGTATCACGACCCCAAGTTGAGATGGGGTATTATCTCAATAGAGCTCCTTTGGTCAATCGGGAGCGTAATATACTGAGTGACGTCCCCTGGGTTGTCGCTGGGCGACAACGGGAGTGGGCAGGATGGTAACGCTCTCGTATCGACTCCGTGACCCTTTGCTGGCGATGGCTAGAGGATGCTTGGCTACGTACGCGCGGGGCGAGGAACTGGGTATCACTTGTTACGAAGTCACACACATAGTCGTTACCCGTGGTGTGACGATGGGAGCCAAGGTATGCGGATGATCCCTATGGGAGGTCATGATGCATTCAGATAATTGGATATTGAATTGAATTTTGGATTTGGGCCAAATGAGACTTTTGACATGAGTTGGAAGGTAATATGTTTTTTTGGGGGCAAATGGGATTTTTGGCGTGCGTGGAAAAATGTGGATTTATTAGATATGTGCATTTGGCGTTCTTTCATGCATATTATTGAGTTTAATATGTTTTTATCTTGTGTCGTTTGGATTACTACTTACCTACGGCACCATTTTGATACCGTAGATTTTGATGCAAATGTCAAGGAGGAGGAGGAGGTTGAGCCCGAGGAGGTGGCTCCGCCAGATTTTTGATTTGGAGTTTTTATGTCTTGTATTATGGTTTCAAAACTATATTTGAAACTTGTAATATTTTATTATGTATGGTTTAAACGAGTTTTTATTCGAACAAAAATTCTGGTACTTAGTTATAAGACTTTTATTATCCGCTACGTGTTTTTATTGTACACTTGTTGTATGTAGACACACACTTAGCACTGTGCGATAGGATGGTGACCCTTGTTGTCATCATCCCGACACTTCGATTCCCACGTGTCCGTACGTGGGAGTTGGGGACGTCACAGTTCTGATATTTTTATATGATGATCCTAAGTCTCTTATTTTCATGTTAGTATGTTATTTTGAAGATATTTAGTATTAGATTCAAAGATATGACTTTTCTATGCAAGAGGATTTTGGTTAGGCCTAAGATTTGATTTTTTTGCATTAGATCCATGTTTTATTAATTTTTAGCCATGTGATTTTAAGTTTGACGGTTGGATATTCTTTAGGACACATTTTAAAACCATGTAACGCTTTATTTCGAAGATCTCACCTTCTTAAGCCATTGATCAAGAGATTTATCAAAGCTAATTGAGGAAAAAGTTTTTGTTTTTGGACTAAGTGTAAAACCAAAATCTCCAAGTGTTATTTTGTGATTTTGGTGAATTTAGTTTGATGATTTAAAGCATGGTTGATCTTAGGATGATGTTATGAATGTGTTAGAAGTAAGATTTGATTTTTTTGGAATTCTTGGAGATGTTTTGATTTAGGGTCAGAGCTTGTGATTCAAGTGTTTGGATCTTTTTACAAAAACGTTTGGTCTTGATTATTAGCTTTTTCTAAATTTATATTTCAAGTATGGTTTTAAACTTAGGATAGTATGATCCTTGTTGCAAAGTTTTGGTTTAAGCATGAGTTTTGAAATTGGAAGGAATTGCAACAAAAATAAAGAGAAATGACCTATGGATGTTTCGGCCATAGTGTGTTTTTCATAGTTGTGATTTGTTTTAAATTTTTCTAAGTTGATATTTGAGTTTAGGACAAAATTTACACGAGGAATGTAAAATTTGAAAATTTACACGAGGAATGTAAATTTTGAAAATTTTTGGAATTAGGATGTGAAATCCTGAAGTTAGGGGTAAAATGATCATTTTTTTACATGTAGAGGTAAAATGGTAATTTTACTCTAAGTTAGCTTGTTTTCATGCTTCCAATTGTTAGTAATTAAATTTCTAACTTTTAGAATACCCTTTTACAGTTTCTTGTATGTATGTATGATGGGTGAGGGAACTACAATTTATGTATATATGTTATCATATATGTGATTGAGCTGAATTATTACATTTTTAATGCTTTTGGAACCAATATATATTAATTCTTTCATTACTTTATCATTGGTTTTATATGGAAAAATGAATAAATCGAAGTTGTGATTTTAATTGATTAAAAGCATGAATTTCTGCTCTAATTTTATCAACTGTTGATTAATATGGATTAAGGTATAATTCGCTCGAGCGGCAGCTTCTGGCTGCTCGAGCGAAGTCAGGCAGATTCAAACGCTCGACTTCCGCTCGACAGTGGGCTCGAGCGAGTTGCGGGAAAAGAGATCGCTCGAGCAGCCAAATGCCTCTGCTCGAGCGAATTCAGGCAGAGTCAAACGCTCGATGTTCGCTCGACAGGCTGCTCGAGCGAACTTAGGCAGAGTCGAACGCTCGATGTTCGCTCGACACTCCGCTCGAGCGAATATCGCATTTTTACAGATCAGGGTTTATTCTACCGTCAGAGTATATATATGTTTTCTTTACATCTTAGGACGACCCTTGGCTGAAAAAACTCGGTTTTGGGTAGAGAAACACTTAGAATTCATTTTTTCCATTGATTTTCATTCAGATTCAGAGAGGAGGATTCATACAATTGATCATTCACTCACACTGCAGCAGATTGAAGAACTCCTTGAGGGGTCCAATTGCCACTGCGGCTCAGCCTATTCCACCGCTTCGAATTTTCATCTCCATTCAACTGGCTTGATCTTTTCAATTCCTTACTTGCTATTTCATTTCAGTTTTGAGTTTCTGAATTATTTTAGAAAATTTTGATTTAGACGTTTGAGTAATTTATTTGTTATTCATTTATTTCATGTTATTTATTTTTATCGTTTCGTTAAGCTTTCATTTTAGTAGTGATTACAATTACGGTGGTTTAATTTGAGAATTTGTGATTTGAATATAATGATGAACCCTAGAACATTGAATTTGGGGCTTTTCAATTTTCAGTGCATGTTTTATCAATTACTTCCTAATTTAGTTTAATTCTTACTCTAGTTTTATTAATTTCCGAGTTTAATCTATTAGTCCTTTATATTCCAATCTGACAATCAAAATCTAAAAACATGAATCTAGTCCATGACTAGTACCCTTTTCCATCCATTGCACATACCATCATTTTATTTTCTCTTTATTTCACCTTTTTCAACGAGTTTGATTTTTAAGTAACTTTCCCTGAGGAGACGATCTAGGAATTTATTCCTAATTATTACACAACATCCTCCTGCACTTGGGATAGCTTTAGTGCTACTCATTTTTGAGTGAGTCAATATGCCAAACTATGCTACATCATTACATGTTTATCCGTTACGCATGATTTATTTTGTCACGAATGCTTATCTGTTACACAATCTATTAAGTAAAGAAGTCAGATCACGTTCATGTTAAATAATTCATGTCAATCACGACCCTAAGTGCTAAGATGGGGTAATATCCTAGTGGAACTCTTTTGTTCACGCTGGAGTGTCTAAATAAGTGTGAAATTCCCTGGGTTGACGAAGTACAGTCAGCAGGTTGTGAATGGGGCCTAATTAGCTAGTCATAGGAGTGTGCCAGGCACTAACACCAATGGAGCCATATTTTATTTTACATGTGTTTGTAGCAACTGTGGTACAAAAAATTCATGGGGCCACAACAACTGTGGAGCATACACTAAATGAGACACAACAATTGTGACATGTAAAATATGTGGGACTACAACAACTGTGGAGTACGTATTAACACACTCACAACTGGTGTAGATACTTGTGTTGTGATGCGGTAATCGGTAGGGACACACAGCTCAAGGGGACTCATGTAGCACCCATATGGTCACATTATTAATTAAGTCTATTGACCAAGATTCCAAGTTTATGTCAATAAGTTAAGAATAAGCAATATGTTATAGTCAAGGATAATACGTGCTGCCTGGTACTGTGGTCAAGGCTATGCACTGCCAAGTACTGTGGTGAAGGAGTATAATTTATTGTATTACAAAAGGATGATACGTGTTGCCTGGTAATGCGGTCAAGGCTATGCGCTGCCGAGTACTACGGTGAAGGAGTAAAATTTGCTGTCATGTTATGTTCAAGTTCACGTTCAAGTTATGCTATGTCCATGTTCACATTAAGTTTCAAGTTCATGATCATATCATGTTATGTTCATGTTTATATTATGTTCAAGCTCACATTCATGTTATGTTATCTCCATGTTCATGTTAGGTTTCAAGTTCATGTTCATATCATGTTATGTTCACGTTTATGTTATGTTCAAGCTCATGTTCATGTTATGTTATGTTCATGTTTACGTTATGTTTCAAGTTCACGTTCATGTCATGTTATGTTTAGATACATGTTATGTTTAAGTTCACGTCTATACTATGTTATGTTTATGTTCACATTATATCTCAAGTTCACGTTTGTGTCATGTTATGCTTAGCTTTATGTTAAGTTCAAGTTCATGTTTATGTTATGTATGTTCACGTTCATGCTATGTTTGAAGTCCATGTTATGTTTTGAGTTTACGTCCTTGTTATGTTGCTAGTCCATGTTATGTTTTAAGTACAAGTTCCTGTTATGTCAAGTCAAGTTCAATTCATATTTCAGTTCAGGTTATGTCAGTTATGCCATGCTATATGTCAAGTTATGCTATGCTTACTTACAACTTTAATTATGCATTCATGCCTTAATTGCCATGCATGCATCATTAACCTGTGTGAGAGTTTCCTGTTAATTATATGATATGACATACATGTAACATATGGCATACTTATAACATATAGCAATACGTGACATAATAGATTGTGTAATAGATAAATATTCGTGATAGAATAAATCATACATAACAGATAAACATGTAATGAAGTGGCATGGCAAGGCATACATGATTACATACATACATAAATTGTAGTTCCCTTACCCATCATACATACGCAATAAGCTAATAGTAAGTTAGAAGCTAACTTACCTCGTTTCTCACGTTTTACCTCGGCCAAACTGGCAGATTAATGCTTTTCGGGATGTGGTTGATGACTGTTTGCTAAAGGATTTGGGGTTTAAAGGTAACCAGTTTACATGGCGAAATGGTAGAGGAGGGGAGTAGAGCATTTGTGAGAGACTTGACCGTGTACTGGCAAACCAACCATGGTGTGAATTTTTCCCATCTGCAAGTGTTTCCCATGGTGTGGCCGCTTATTCCGACCACTCTCCTATTTGGGTGAATACGGAAGCTGACAGTGATCATGGGCACTTTAAACGCCCATTTCGTTTTGAAGAAATGTGGGTGGGGGAAAAAGATTGTGAGGCTATTATTAAAGCCAACTGGAGGGTTGTTGAAGGGGGACATGATTTGGGTCATATTATTCATAATATTAAAGAGTGTGGGGTTCAATTGAATGTGTGGAATAGGAACTGTTTTGGTAATGTGCAGAAGCAGTTGAAGTTGGCTAGGCTGAATATGGAAATGCTTAATGTCTCGGATCCAACAGGAGAGTGTAAAGCTGATCATATCAAGGCTAGAGAGGATTTTCAGAAATGGCTGGAGCGAGATGAAGTTATGTGGCGACAACGTTCAAAAACCTTGTGGCTGAAAGAGGGTGATAAAAATTCTAAATATTTCCACATGAAAGCTTCTCAGAGAAGGAAAAAGAATAGGCTGGATAAATTAAAAGATGGGGATTGGGTGTGGAGAACTGGTATTCAGCGTGATAAACTACTTTTAGACTATTTTGGAGCTCTTTTTGAGAGTTCAAATCCAACAAGCTCAACTAATTTTCTGGATGCACTTGCTGATCGAGTTACTCCAGCGATGAATTTGGAATTAAGTCAGCAATTTTTTGAATCTGAAGTGTGGAATGCGCTGGTAGAAATGAATCCCTCTTCGGCACTAGGACCGGATGGAATATCTCCTGCATTCTTTCAGAAATATTGGCATGTGGTTGGATCTTCCATGAAGGGTGTGATCCTTCAAGCTTTAAATACAGGTGTTTTTCCTACCTCCCTTAACCATACTTATATTTCCCTTAGTCCTAAGAAGAAATGCCCTTCCGTTGTTGCTGACTATAGGCCCATTAGCTTGTGTAATGTGGCCTATAAAATTATTTCTAAAGTCCTTGCTAATCGTTTGAAAGCTGTTTTGCCTTGTATTATTGGGAAAAGTCAAAGTGCTTTTGTTCCGGGTCGGTTAATTACTGATAATGTATTAATTGCTTATGAGTTAATGCATTATCTAAAGCACAAGAGGGCTGGGCGTCAAGGTTATATGTCGTTGAAGTTAGATATGAGTAAGGCTTACGATAGGGTTGAATGGAGTTTTATTCAAAGGGTGATGGAAGTTATGGGTTTTCAACCGAGCTTTATTTCTTTGGTGATGTACTGTGTTAAAACAGTTTCCTTTTCTGTTTTAGTTAATGGTGTTCCAAAAGGGCCTATTATTCCTACTCGGGGGTTGAGACAAGGGGATCCTTTATCCCCTTATCTTTTCCTCTTTTGTTCTGAAGGTCTTTCTTCTTTGCTGAATGCTGCTGCGGTTAGAAAGGATGTTTCTGGGCTGAAAATATGCAGAAATGCTCCTAACATCAATCATTTGTTTTTTGCGGATGATAGTGTTATTTTTTGTAAAGCCGATGTGGAAGAGAACAAAAGGGTTCAAGAGGTGTTAGATGCTTATGAGAAAGTTTCTGGGCAGAAAATTAATAAGGATAAAACATCTATGGTTTTTAGTAATAATGTTAGCCACGAGGTACAGCAAGCGATCTGCTCTTTGTGGGGTAATGGAGATATCCAGCAGTATGAGAAGTATCTTGGATTGCCTCCAATAGTGGGTAGATCAAAAACCAGGGCATTTCAATCTATAAAGCAACGGGTGTGGCAAAAATTGCAAAGTTGGAAGGAAAAATTATTGTCTCAAGGGGGAAAGGAAATCTTACTCAAGGCTGTAGCGCTTTTGATCCCCACTTACTCGATGAGTTGTTTTTTATTGCCGGCCTCTTTTTGTGTTGATTTAGAGGTCTCATGTCAAATTTCTGGTGGGGGCAAAAAAGAGAGGAAAGAAGGATTCATTGGGTTAGTTGGCGTAAGATGTGTGAGGCTAAGTGCAGGGGTGGATTGGGGTTTAAAAACTTAAGATCTTTCAATCTGGCTCTCTTGGCTAAACAAGGTTGGCGTTTACTGCAGAACAATAATTCGGTGCTACATAAGTTACTCAAAGCTTGGTACTTCTCCAAGTCTAGTTTTTTAGAATCTAATTTGGGGCATTGTCCATCATTTACATGGAGAAGTATCTGGGAGGCGAAGCATTGGCTGAAGGAGGGCTGTATTTGGAGGATCGAGGATGGGCTAAAGGTTAATTTATGGCATGATAAGTGGCTGCCAGGTCATCAAAATTTAGCTTCAGAACATGGGATAGCCGAGACTAACAGAGAGGAGGTTGTGGCTTTAGTTTTCTAGGAGGATAATTTGGGATGGGATATCCAAAAACTAAGAACTCTCTTCAATCCAAGTTTAGTGGGCGAAATCATAAAAATTATGGTATTTTCGAGTGGTACAGCTGATAAATTGATTTGGAACTTTGAAAGAAATGGGATGTTTTCGGTTAAAAGCTGCTATAGGTTGATCATGGATCTCTCTCGGTTTGAAACTTCTAAATCCTCTAATATCATATCTCAATAGCAGTTGTGGAAAGCTTTATGGAAGATGCCGGTGCCAAATAAAATCAAAATATTTGCTTGGAGAGCTTGTATGGATAGTCTTCCATCAAAAGTTAAGTTGATGCAGAAGAAGGTGATTCAGGATGCTTGCTGCAGATTCTGTTCCTTCCCGGTAGAAGAATTCCTGCATGCAGTTTTCGCTTGCAATCAGGTGCAAGGTTCATGGTCTCAGTATTTCCCTCTGTTACATAATTTTCAGCCGAGTATTTTTGTTGAGTTGGCTATGCAGTTTGTTGTTGGGCAAGATTTGTCTAATTTGGTAAGATTTTTCTGTTTTGCATGGGGTTTCTGGTTTAGGAGGAATAAGCTTGAATTTGACAATAAGATCCTCTCTCCTTCTCATGTTATCTCCCATTCTTTGGATTTATTATATAGTTATAAAGCTGTTATGGTTAAATCTCGGATGCAAGCCAGGTCTCACTTTAGCTGGAAAGCTCCTCCTGTAGGTGTGCTAAAACTGAATACTGATGGGGCTATTTTTTGAGATGTTCATAAAGCTGGTATTGGTGCCATATTGCATGACTCTACTGGGCATGTCCTTATGGCTGTCTCTAAAATTGAGCTAGAGTTTGAAGACCCTGAAACCGTGGAGCTCCTGGCTGTTTTCCAAGGCATGCGGTTGTGTATTTCCAAGGGCATCTCAGCTCTTGAGGTGGAAAGTGATTGCTTGCTCCTTGTTAAAGCTTTGCAACAGGAAGATATGACTAATTCTTGGCTCGGAAATTTGTTTGCAGAAGTGAAACGTTTATGTAATTATTTTTCAAGTGTTTCTTTTGTTCATGTGTATAGAGAGGGCAATAGAGCTGCTCACTTACTTGCTAGAAATGCTTGGAGAGTAGAGGATATTGATATGTGGTGGGATAGTATTCCAGACTTTCTTTCTCAAGCCTTATGGTTTGATAAATGTCTGTAATCGTTTTTTATCTAATGAAGATGTTAGTTCCTATCAAAGAAAAGAAAAATAAAGCGCAAAACACGAGCAACTGTAAGAAGATATTCTAAAAGTTAGAAATTTAATTACTAACAATTAGAAATGTTCAAAAGAAACAACTTAGAGTAAAATTATCATTTTACCTTCTACATGTGGGAAATGACCATTTTACCCCTAACTTAAGGATTTCACATCCTAACTCCAAAAATTTTCAAAATTTACATTCCTCATGTAAATTTTGTCCTGGACTCAAATATCAACTCAGAAAAAAATAAAACAATTCGCAACTACGAAAAATACACTAAGGCTGAAACATCCATAGGCCATTTCTCTTGATTTTTGTTGCAACTCCTTCCAATTTCAAAACTCATGCTTAAACCAAAATTTTGAAACAAATATTTTCCTATCCTAAATTTAAAACCATACTTAAAACATCCATTTAAAAAAAGCTAATAATCAACACCAAATGTTTTTGTAAAAAGATCCAAATACTTGAATCACAAGCTTTGACCCTAAATCAAAACATCTCCAAAAATTCCAAAAAAAAAAAAAACAAATCTTACTTCTAACATATTCATAACATCATCTTAAGATCAACCATGCTTTAAATCATCAAACTAAAGTCACTAAAATCACAAAATAACACTTGGAGTTTTTGGTTTTACACTTAGTCCAAAAACAGAAACTTTTTCCTCAACTAGCTTTGATAAATCTCGTAATCAATGGCTTAAAAAGGTGAGATCTTAGAAATAAAGCATCAGATGGTTTTAAAATGTGTCCTAAAGAAGATCCAACCATCAAACTTAAAATCACATGGCTAAAACTCAATAAAACATGTATCTAACTCAAAAACATCAAATCTTAGGCCTAACCGAAATCATCTTGCATAGAAAAATCATATCTTTGAAATTAATACTAAATATCTTCAAAATAACATCCTAACATGAAAATAAGAGGCTTAGGATCATCATATAAAAATATCAAAGCCATTAGAATAAGATCAAACCACAAAATATTCAAATTTTCTCCAAATAAAAACTGTTTTTCCACTTCCAGTTTTCAAGTTTCTAAATCGAATAAAATCTATCATCAAAAACTTTAGTCATGCAACAAAAATTCAATGAACACTCTTAAACACATGCTAAAAACACTCCATAAAAGTTTCAGACCAAGATTTGTCCATTAGTTTGGTCAAAAATTCCAAAACATAACATACTCTCCAGTTTCATGCCCAGAATGACCTTTCCATGGCTAAAAATACTTTTGACCAACCACATGACCATGGAATGATACGAATAATATATTTTTAGAAACTAGACTCAAATAATAACAACTTCAAGGAGTCATCGTGTGAAAATACTTACAAAGGGTCTGCCATGTGGGGGAGGAAACTTCTTCAAGAAGCCTTTCCAAGGTGGCCAAATTCGTGGGCCTCAACCAAGTGGGCTTCAATTTGGGGTTTAAAGAGGGTTTGGTTTGGGTTTGAGATGCTATCAAGACCTAATTCAATTTTTCTTGGCCCAATCAAGTTTCCAAGGTTTAAAAAGTTGGATAATGATGTCATAAGAAGAATTTGAGAAATTAATAGCATGTGGAAGTGATTTAATGAAGTGATTAAACACAATGCTAGAAATTGGATCAAAAAGGGTATGGAGGCCAACTTTAGGGTTTGGGAAAACCATTTAGGGATTCGGTTTCAACCAAGCTTTTTGGGTTTCAATTGGATTCCAACCATTTAGAGTTTCACTAGGGTTGAAACCCTCTTTGATCTAGCTCAATTTCGTTGATCAGATAAAAAAAGGTTTTGCTTAGGTGGCATAATCTCACACCTTGATTTCCTTCATAAATCCATCTAATGGTTCCTCTTTATGCCAAGTGTCTAATATTATTCACTTTGTGTGGCTAAGATCTTCTCAAGAAGCCAAATAAAACTTCTCTAAACTAATTTGGACATTCCACACTGTGATTTTCAAGACACTGCACTTAGTATGCTTATTGAGGTTACTATTCACTCCCAAAAAAGCATAATAAAATTAGTACTAAAAAATCCTAGATATTGATATTAACCTATAGTGAAAATCGTTTACCAAAACTCAACCCCAAAGTGCCCCTAAAAAAGATTTCACAGTTTCGAACAGGCATTTCGTTCGAAATTATGAAAATGAGTTGTGCTATAAATCCTAAATATTCAACTGAGTCTAGTCGCATAGACTATAACATATTCTGACACTTTTAACTATCTCAAACAATTAAAATCGCATTTCTAGCACCACATCGAGTGATAAAACTGACTATGTTGACAGGCTAAAACCTTTGCGGTTAGTCGATTCGTGAAAATTTATGGAGTTTTCACGAGGTTCCTAAAGTCTATAGAAATTTCACCATTGAATTTCTAGCGGACTATTATAAGACTCGTACTGAAATCATGGATATTTATTTTGTTTAGTATGCTTGGATTACAATTTAACTATTTGGGATACTATAAGTTTGGTGCATAGTATTGCTTAAAAAAATTATCCGCTGTGAATATTGTATAATGGTAGATGCATGATAGGAATATTGCATCTTATATGTCATGAACTGGGATAGGTAACCTTGTGTTGCACGTCTCGACGCTTTAGATGTTCGTTCAATCCCAAGCGGAATCTATGGGCATCACAATAAAGAATTAAAAGGACTAAACTGAATGAAAGGACTGAATGTTTTAATGTATGAAAATATGTAACAGCCATTTGAACAAACGTGTAAGGGTACCAAAGGACTAGACTAGGTAGATTGCAATACCGGGTAAGTAGTACTAGTAGTGCACCCAATACTGCACCCTAACAGAATGGATTCCTAGCCCATGACCACAGGCAGAATCAGGTTCAAAAGACGGCTAACCCTCACACAAGGGGCGTAACAGTGTGTAACGGCCAATGAAAGTGATAAGAAAGAATGTATGCATGTTAGGAAAAGATGTATGCATGATAAAACTCTTTAAGAAATGAAGGCAGCGAGGCGTGGGGAACTGTTTTACGAGAAGAAAACCTTTTAAAGAAATCTCCACCTCGCAATGTGATGACCCGCTTTTACGTGTATTTTCACTGAAGGAATATTTTAATTTAATTAAAATAATAGTTCTTTTATTTTAGATTATTGGATTTTATTTGTTATTTGAGTTTAAATTGCTGTTTAATTTATTTTAGCTTGTTTTTGGATTTAAAATTAAATAATTAGTTTTTACTAGTTATTTATTATATTTTAGCTTTACGTTATGTTTAAGATATTTTCTTGGTTTTATTGCTGTTAAAGTTATTTTCGTTGGATCAGTTGTTGAACCTCAGAGGTGAGGATTGGACCTCATTTCTTTTCCCCATTTTTTCTTTTCTCTTTTTCCTTTCTCTTTCTTCTCTTTTTCTTTCTTTTTTTCCTTCCTTCTTCCCCGTGCGTCGACCCCCCCGCTCGCCGGCACCATGAGCCACACCACCACCACCAATCTCTTCCCCTCCCTCCGTGAACCACCCCACAAATTTCCACCGCCAACGAAGCCGCCGTTTAGCCGAAATACCTCCTCCAAGCCGAACGGCTTTTGCTTCGATTTGCCACCGTTACCCCACCTCCGGCCACCACCTCCTCACCACTTCATCACCGACTCCTTACTGTCCTAAACCACCCATTTTCAACCTCAATCCGTCACCAGAATAGTCCCCACGAGCTAACTCTCCAATTTGGGTATTTTGGCCTCCTACCTCCGTTTTAGCCGCCACCCACGGACGACCCTTACTTCCACTAGCTTCATAAACACCTCTAAGCCATTCCCTATCAATCCTGAGCCTTGTTTTGTCCCCGTTCAAAAGTGGGTATTTTACAACCCACGGCCACAGTGTTTTTACACTGTTACGTTGCTTTCTCTTCGCCGTTTGCTACTCGCCGATCCTTCAAAAATTATCTTCTAGCGCTGTAAGTATTTTCCAAACTCTACTTTTAGATTTAAATGTATTTTGCTCTTACAATAAATATTTATCTGTTGGTTGGTTGATTCCGGACTGAGTCCGAGGAGTTTGGGGGTCGGATGGATTGAGGACGAAGTGCTTGGTTTTGGTTGTTTGTGATTGCTTGGTTATTTGTGCCATGAGGCGTGCGTTACATATTGCATACATGTGCATTTTATTTTAATTGAGAAAATCATGTTTTGTTGGAGTAAATGGATTTCGGGTGGGTGTGTCTCACAAGCCCAAGCCGGGATGAGTTATTATCTTGGTGGAGCTCCTCTAGTCACTCGGGAGTGGATAATACTGAGTGACATCCCCTGGGTTGTCGCAGGGCGACGACCGAATTGCACGATACGGTAACACTGTCGTGTCAACTTCGTGGTCCCTAGAGTGGCGGGGACTAGAGGATGGCCTAACCAGGTACACGCTGGGCGCGAGTCTGGGTATCGCTCGTTTAGGTGTCACACGCGTAGTCGTTACCTGCAATGTGGCACAGAGCCAGGGTGTGCGGATGATCCCTAGGGGAGATCATGGTGCATGCATAAATGGATCGTTTTTATGGTTTTCGGATGTGGGCCATTTTCTGGGAAAATGGCGAGGTTTGGTTTTGAGGCTTTTGATCCATTTTCTGGGAAAATTGTGGTTTGGGCCATTATCAGGGATAATGGCGAGGCTTGATTTTAGGCAATATGTTTTGGGGCAAAATGGGTTTTTTTGGCATGCATGGAAAAATATGGTTTTACGGGATATGTGCATTGGCTTTTTTTTCATGCATGTTGTTTGAGTTTTATATATTTTTATCTAGTGGTGTTTGGATTTTACTTACCTGCGGCAGTATTTTTGGTTCCATAGAGTTTGGTGTAGGGTTCGAGGAGGAGAAGGAGGCTGAGCCCGAGGATACGGCTCCGCCGGAGTTCTGAGTTAGGTTATGCTTTGTTTTGGGCTTTGAAATAATATTTGGGTTTTGTAATATTTTAATATGTAGGTTTTGAACAGCTTTGTATTAAACAAGAAAAATTCTGGTACTTAGTTTATGACTTTACTATTCGCTCCGTGTTTCTCATGCACATTTGTTGCTTATGCACACACTTGACACTCGTTGATAGGGTGGTGAACCGTGATGTCATCATCCGGACGTCTCGATTTCCCCGTGTCCGTGTGTGGGGATTTAGGGGCGTCACACGCAATGTTTTAAAATAAATTGAATGTCTATGAATGATATGTATGGAGAGATGAATGCATGGCTGAAAACCTATGTTGATATATTTTAACTGTATGAAGTAATGCTTACGAGTCATTGACTCATTTTAGTTTTTATATGTGCCCTCCCAGGGACAAGATGAGCATGACGCGTCAAGATGGAAACAGCCCAAGGGAACGATCACAAAAGCCTAGGCATAACATTTTGTACGAGAGACTAAAATTTAAAAAGTTCATATTTTCTGCTGTAACCTTTTAAATTAAGAAACATGTTTTATTTATAAATATGGAGTCTTTTCTATCCTGGCATGGAAGGAAAATAAATTAGAAAAGGAACCGTAATTCCCGTCTATTTTCTTCAAATCATTTTCTAAAGGACCTACCATAAGGATGAGCATTACATATAGTGCCTAAAATGGAGGCTAACTCTTTTGAGCCCTTTATCCACGAGCTTGGAGTCCATCGACAAAACCCTCACTAAAGCCTTGCAGCTCCTTGACAACCTTAAGTAACTCAGGAACCTAAGCAAGGATATATTCCTTAAGAAGAGGATCAAGCCAAAGAAGCTTTAGTTTTTTGGTATTTATCTCCTAATGGATCATTGGAAATGAGGCAAGCTGGAGCATGATTTGGTGATTGTATTCTAACGGTATTTTGGGAAAAACAATGTTTTGGATGGTCCCTTGTTTTGGGAAATGATCTCAAACTATTAACTTGTTTGGAAAGTTGTTTCTGAAAGTACTATCTTTTGGGATTTTACATTGGTACCATGTTTAATTATTTGCCACCATACTTAAACAGTTTAAGAATTTTTCCGCTGTGATTTACTGCATATTGCAAGATTATAGGTGCATTGCATCTTAACTGTCATGTACAAGGTGTATGTAACCTTGTATTGCATGTCCCAACACTTCAGTCACCGTCCAATCCCAAACGGGGGCTGGGGACGTCATGAAACCCAAATCCCAATCAAACGCCGAAGGCCAACAAAATTACACCACTAAGGCAAGATTTGTGGAGGAATTTTTGTGAGACCCAAAATTTTTCTTTTTGGGCTTCATGTATTTTGGTTACTTCCTTATATGTTCCTTGACAAAACTGGGGTACAAATAGGTAGGATAGTGAGTTATTTAGAGTCTGATGGGTTTTGGGCCACATTGGTGTGATTTGGGTGCAAAAGAGGGTTGACATGAAAATCCAGCCCCTTACCCCACCAAAACTACATCGTTTTGGCCTAAGGTAAGGGGAAAAAAAAAAACCCTAAAGCCTCATCTCTTTCTCCTCTCCCTCCTATGCCGCACACTTCTTCTTCCCCATTTATGATTTTTTTTTTTTTTTTGTTTCCTATCTCCCCAAGCAGGCAGCAATTGTGCCACTACCCACGTCGACCACCATGTCGACTCCATGTGTTGGCATGGTTCGTTGTGATGCCCCCACCCCCTACTTAGGATTGAATGATTACTAAAGCATTGCGACATATAATACAAGGTTACATGGCAGTTAAGATATAATGCACCTATTGATCTAACAATATGTAGTATATCGCAGCAAAAATTCTACTTAGGTCAAATAAAATAAGACAGGTATCATGGTACCGAAGCACATAAATTCCAAAACAATAGTTTTCATAACATCTTTCAAGAACCAACATTGTTCCAAACGAACTCCCAAAACATGGGACCATCATTTCAATTGTCATCAAAACGAACTATCCATTATCAAAAGGTCATAATAAAATGTCCTCTAGTGAGGCCAATCCTACTTGGCCTTATCCTGGTTCAAAATCCCTGTTAGCTGCCCGAAGAGCTACAATATTTTAATAATGAATTTGTTGGTGGCTTCTAACATTTCCAAAATAGACAACTCCAGAGATACCTTGCGTCTCTTTAGAGTCTCCTTAGGGATCTAGGGAGCTAGTCTCTTGCATTTTCTCATGACTATCATCTTGGGTTCTTATCACGACTTTTCCCATTCCAGGTGGAGGGATATAGTAGAAACTACCACAGTGAGATTTCGAGAAATCTCAGTAAGTAAGTAAACAATTAACATGTAACAAATATCATAAGTGTGACGCCCCCAAATCCCACCTACAGGCACGTGAAAATCGAGACGTCGGGATGATGACAACACGGGTTACCATCATATCGCCAAGTGCCAAGTGTGTGTATATGCAACAAGTGTACAATTAAAAACACGTAGCGGATAACAAAATTCTCTTAACTAAGTACCAGAATTTTTTCTTTGTTTAATACAAAGCCTTTCAAAACATACGTAATAAAATATTACAAGCCATAAATATCGTTTCAAACCAAACTACAAAGCATAAACTCCAAATCAATACTCCGGCGAAGCCGCCTCCTTGGGCTCAGCCTCCTCCTCCTCCTCGACCTCTGCATCAAAATCTACGGTACCAAAATGCTGCTGCAGGTAAGTAAAGATCCAAATGCCACAAGATAAAAACATATTAAACTCAACAATATGCATGAAAGAATGCCAAATGCACATATTCTATAAAATCACATTTTTCCCACGGACGCCAAAAATCCCATTTGGCCCCAAAAATGTATTACTTTCCAACTCACGCCAAAAGTCTCATTTGGCCCAAATCCAACTCAATTCAATAACCAATTAATCCGAATGCACCATGACCTCCCCTAGGAGTCATCCGCACACCCTGGCTCCCATCGTCACACCACGAGTAACGACCATGCGTGTGACTTCGTAACGAGCGATGCCCAGTTCCGCGCCTCGTGAGTACGTAGCCAAGCATCCTCTAGCCCTCGCCAGTGAAAGGCCACGGAGCCGGTACGAGAGCATTACCATCCCGCCCGCTCCCGTTGTCGCCCAGCGACAACCTAGGGGACGTCACTCAGTATATTACGCTCCCGAGTGACCAGAGGAGTTTCACCGAGATAATACCCCATCTCGGCTTTGGGTCGTGATACACACGCACCCAAAAATCCATTTACACAAATAACACCGATTTTTCTCAATTAAACAAATGCACGTGAATGCATCATGCAATGCACACTTCAAGATACAAATCATCCAACCAATCATAATATCAACAAAACCAAACAACTCCGTCCTCAATCCATCCGACCCCCAACTCCTCGGACTCAGTCTGAAATTAACCAACCAGTAAAATAATTAATTGTAAGAGAAATAATATATTTAAATCTAAAATAGAGTTTGAAAAATACTTACAGTGCTATAAGATATTTTTCGAAGGATCACGACGTTGTAAATGGCGGAGAAAAAGCAATGTAACAGTGTAAAATACACTGTGGCCGTCAGTTGTAAAATACTCACTTTCGAACAGGGACAAACCAAGACTTGGAGTTAATAGGGAATGGCCTAGAGATGTTCATGAAGCTAATGGAAGTGAGTTTTGACCGTGAGTGGCGATGGAAATGGCGGTGGAAGCGAAAAAATGGCAAATCGGAGTTGAGCTCATGGGACTGCTCCGGCAACTGATCGGGGCTGGAAATAGGTGGGTTAGGACGGCAAGAGGTAGGGGATGAAGTGGTGAAAATATGGTGGCCGGAGGAGGAGCGACGGCGGCAGAAATGGCCAAAAGCCATGCGGCTTAGATGGGCTCTAGGTGGCTAACGGCGGCACAGGAGGGCCTGATTTTTGGTGGGGAGGTTCACCGGCCGGAGGAGGAACTTTCTGGGTGGGTGGTGCCGGCCACATCGTCGGCGAGCAGTGGTTCTGGGCTGAAGAGCTGGACAGCGACGGAGAGAGGTCGTGCGTGCGGGAGAGAAAGAAGAAAGAAAAGAAGAAAAAAAGAAAAGAAGGAAAGGAAAAAGAAAAGAAAAAGAGAAAAAGAAAAAGAGAAAAGAAAAATAAAAGATTAGGAAAAAGAAATGAGGTCCAATCCTCACCTCCAGAGTCCAAAAACTGATCCGACGAAAACAATTTTAAAAAACTAAAAACGACTAAAATAAATTAAACAACACATCAAACTAAAATAAAACCAATTAAATACAATCATTTAAAATAAAAAGACTAATATATTAATTAAATTAAAAAACTCCTTCAGTGAAAATACACGTAAAAACGAGGTACCACAATAAGCATATGTAATCAAACCCAAAATGAGTGCATGGACATGAACTTTTTCTTATGCATCTGACTTTTCAAAAAGTACCATGTGTATCAGAACTTTCATATCTTTACTCATAAAACATATTTTCATCATTTCATTCTTGTTCATTAAAACATATATGTGAGCTCGAGTTCTTGATCGTATAGCATAACATGTCTTAAAGCTCAAGGCCTTAAATTTTGACTTTAACATATAATTGAATACCTCACAGCTTCCCTATGCATCATGTATTCCCCGCTAGTTACCGCATCAACCATTGGTCCACTTTGACCAAGGTGTCTACATCTTACTTTTAATCATTCTTATTATGGCAGATCACCTTTTAGCCTTCACCATAGGGCACCCACTAGCTTTAGGTGCAACCCCACTCCAGTATCATTTTCTTTTAGGATCCATTCGAGGTCTGCTGGCTATACTTTGTTGACTCAGGGGTTACTACTCCATTTTAGACACTCTTACGTGGACAGAGGAGTTCCATTAGGGCATTTCTTAATCCTAGCATTTGGGATAGTGACAAAACTTTAAAAGACTATTTTTCCTTTTAGAAAAGTTTCACAAAACCCAATGCATGTGATATGGACTAGAAAACTTTGTGCATTCACAAAACACATACAAATGTTGAGACTCAATCATAACTATACATCAAGAAATCATGCACAACCATATACATTTCATGTTACAGCTTGAAAGTATTAGAACATGCGACCATGTTCTTAATCATAAATTCTATGGCATTTGATCAACAAACAAGAAGCAAACATACACCACTTCACATGTAGTATGCAATGGCTGAAACCCATAAACACTAACATGCATGAGAATAAATTTGATGCCTTTAAAACTTTAATCACATCATGGTAACCCTTTATATATGGTCATGACTGAAACCTATTATTCATGAATATATATTACACCAACTTTCATGAACTTAGAATCTTCTAATGTATTTAACAAAACTTTATCCATAAATCCCCATGTATAACCAAAAACATATAAGTGAGCATGCTTAGGAAAAAGAAGTATCATCTCCATGAACATTTTAAGAACCTCTCCATGAACATTTTTAGAACCATGCAATTAGAAACCCTAAATATGGCCTTCCACTCCATTTTCATGATATAAACTAACAACAATGAAACACCATGTATGGCTAAAACATACGAGTGAACATACTTAAGGAAAAGAAATTATTTTCTTGAATTTTATCCTATAAGATATTCAATAATGCAACAACCTCCATGAGCATATTATGAATCGTGCAATCCGAACCCTAGCTATGGCCTTTCATTCCATTTTCATGATAGAAACTAACAACAATAAAACTGTGTTAATCATAAGTTGAACAATCATACAAGGATCTGAATATATCACATAGAAGAACATCACCATTTCTAGCAGTAATCATACAACCAAACAACAAGTGAGTTCACATTGCATATACATAAAATATGAAGTACAAGTTAGAAATTTGCTTACAAAAATCCACAATCAATAAATGAACAAGCTGAAAATATATATATAACAATCATTAAGTTCGGTTATTCAAAACCCTAACTTGTGAGAGTGAGTGTGTGATCTTGATAGCTCCCAATGTTTCGGACCTCCATTCCTCAAGCCTAAACCTTGCATAAACTAAAACCCTAGATCAAAATAAACCTTAAAACTGTGGCCCTCTTTCCTTAAATCATCATGCTTTTGAGCTTAAAGCAAGTAGGGTTGAGTCCTCCTCCCTTTAGAATAGAAACCCTAATCTAAACATGTGTGTTTGTGTGAGCTCATGTGGGAAACTCCAAAAAATGAGAGCTAACTCCCTCTAGCTCAAGAGTGTGTGTGTGGGCATGATTTCATGGTGAACTTGCCAAAACCAAAACTTGCCTCTCATGGCCATGTGTATGGTGTAAAGAAAATGTGGTTTTGCTTCATACCTTATGTGATTCCCTCCTTAGATGTATCTTCTAATTTTGCTTGCCCTCAAAATGGTGTTTGAAAGAAAAGAGTGTGGTGTGAGTAGTGTTTGGATGGTGATAAAGTGATGGAAAGTAGAGAGAAAGGTGGTGGCTGAATGCTTCAGAAGAAAATCCTCCAAGTGACTAAAAAAATGGTTTTCGGCACCCTCTCCTTTTTATAGACATAAGAGACTTCTTGCACAAGCTAAGCTTCTTTGCATGGATGCCATTTGGAACCTCACCCTTAAGCCTCTACCCCTTCTCCATCATTTGATTGTGGTGGGAACACAAGAGAGCTTTTTGGACAAGTGGTGCCTCCCTATCCAAAATCAAAACATCTATTCCCTAACTGCCCTTCATCTCGTGTGTTTGTTCAATGAACCTCATGGAAAAATGGTCTTTCATCTAGCTAAAATCTTCCTCAATCTCCTACAAGTGTGCATGTATGCCAAGTGGCATGTGAGGAGTGTGTGTGTGTGTGTGCATGGTGGCTGAAAAGTTCATCTCTTCCCAAGAAGATTTTCTTCCACCAATGTCTTAGACATTGTGTGATTGGTCACAAGGGTGGCAAAAGTGCACCATTTTCCTTGCCCTAGTGATCCCTTTCAAGTGATCTTCTACAAGATTCTTCTAAAAACCCTTGCAGGCATGTAAGCCTTCTCTTCCCAAGCAAGATTTTTCCCTTTCCTAAGACAAGACTCTTCACCTTCCTTTCTGCATGCACGACACATGGCAAAAAACAAATCATCTTCTCCATGGTTGTAGTGCATGCCCCTTGGTCTTCCTTCAAGTTCCAACTTCCATACCTCTTCATCTTCCTTCTAGAAACTCTCCCTCATAGTGACAAGTGTCACCACACTATCACCACACAAGAAAGCCTTCTTGCATGTATGACACATGGTAAGAAAGGACTCATTCCCTAGGGTAGGCTTGTGCCTTAATTCCATGGGCTCAAAACCCTAATTCTTCATGGGCTTGGGCCTTCCTCAAGATCTCATATGCCTTCTATTCCATCCTAATTTCCTAATGGGTTATTCCTCCTTTCTTGGCCCAAAATAATAATACATAATAAAATAAATAAGAGGCTTAGCAAAAATTCTTGGTCATCACATTCATGCCCTCCTTGCCACCGTCTGGCTAGGGCCCATCATCCCTAGTCGTTGTCAAGTGTGTTGAGGCACTGCACATGGCTTCTTTTGGCCATGTGAGCACCTTCAGCCACCCCAATCACACACACACACACATGCATTCGAGCACCACGAGTCCCTCATCTGTGGCCTACACACAACCTAGTGTCCCCAATCAATGCTGATGGTAAGGTTTGTCGTGAGTGGATCGTTCAGCCTATAAATAGGCCAAGCCCCTTCCCCTTCAAGTTTAGAAACATAAAGGGTCTTGATTCTGGAAAGGAATTATGATGATCATTCCAATTATCCTTACTAACTCGAGATGGAGCATCAGGGATGGAAACATATCCTTCTGGTATGATTACTGGCTAGAACCTGGTCCCTTAGCTGAGGAAGTGCCCATTACAATATGCCCAGATCTCAAGGTGTGAGAATGTAGACTGGATAATGGTTGGGATGTAGCAATGCTCACGTCCCTAGTGGGTGAAGAAAAATTAGAAGAGATCGTGAGGGGTCTCGAGTAACATAAAGAAGGATCAGATAGATTGATATGGACATCCAGCGTGAGCCGCGGCTTCTCCTCCAAAAGCGCATGGGACCTCATCAGAGTTAAAGCTCCAAAAGTGTATGGGGCAAATTGGATGTGGAATGCGGCTCTCCCAAAAAAATACTTGATCACCATGTGGAAGGCGATGAAAGGTTGCTTGAGCATTGATGACATGATCAGTAAAATTGGTATCCCCATGGTCTCAAAATGTGAATGTTGTGAAGAGGGGAAGCTGAAGGACCTCGACCATGTCCTAGCCACAGGTAAGACTACAAATGCTATATGGAAAAGAGCTTCAACACAGGTGGGAATGCCTTTTGATCTCGGAAAAAAAATGGAAGGAAAAGATAAACCTATGGTTTAGGCATGTAGGCAGATCATCCTAGAAAGGATTCCTAATAGGTCTCATTCCTTCCATATTAACATGGTCACTTTGGCTCTGGTGTTGCAAAGCAAGAATGGAAGGAATTAAAGCATCAACTGAGTCCCTGTGGCAATCAATCAAAGCTTCCATTGCTTGGTGTGGGCTTCGTCTAAAAGCTGGAAATAAGTCAAAACCTAGTGATGAGGAAATACTAAAAGCTCTGTCCATACCATCAAAGGACCCGAAAAGGAAAAGAGTGCAATTAGTGACCTGGCGCAAGCCGGCAATGGGCTGGTGTAAACTAAACATCGACGGAAGCTGTCGAGGAAACCCAGGACAGATGGGGGCTGGTGGGGTCATAAGAAATGATTAAGGTAAAATGATCTTAGCTTTTGCTCTAGGCTTGGGTCATGGAACCAACAACCAAGCAGAACTTATAGCCCTGCTTCACGGACTGAGGTTTTGCAGAAGACTTGATCTAAGAAAAGAAGAAATAGGGCTGGACTCCCTTTTGGTTGTGCAATGGCTGGAGAAGAATAAGGTGGGAATTGGAGGTTTTCTAGGAGGAGATACAAGCCTTAATCTCAACCATGGAGGTGGTCATAAGGCATGTGTACAGAAAGGGCAATGCAGCTGCCAACTTCCTTGCTCGTAGTTTGCCTCCCTCCACAACTTACAGAGTGGATGTGCGTAGGGGACTTGCCTCATCTTCTCAAAGGGATCTTGAACATAGATAGACTAGGACTGCCATGTATACGAAGATAGTTTCTTTTGTTTACTCTGCTTTTGTGCCAACGATATATATTGTTAGGATCCATCTTTTGAAAGTGTACATGGGTTTCCTCCCCTTTACTGAGGCTTTAATACATGTCCCAGCTGCTGGGTTTTATATATATATATATAAAAAGCCCCTTCTCCTTCGAAATCATCCCCAAAACACCCTATCCTCCTCCTCTCAAATATTTTCCAATCATCTTTCTCTCTCTCCAATCTTCATTTCTATAAATTTTAAGATGGTTTTTCCCTAGAACCGCCATGCCCCACCATCGTTAGAACCTCCCTTGTGGTCATTCGATCACTCCCTTGCCTTTCCCCCGTCTTCTTGACCACCTTCTCCCTTGGTTCGACCCTAGATCTTGGGCTAAATCTAATTTTGGGTTATACTCCATTGTGCACCACCACCCTCTACCGTAAAAATCCCCTCCTCCACCCAATTTCATGACATATCTACCTAGGCTCCTTTCGTTCTTTTCCAGTTGTGGATCTCCCTGTTTTGCTAGATCTGCCACTACCTCTGTTGTGCCGCCACCTTTGTAAGTCTTGTGACCCTACTATTTTATTATTTTATTTTGTCATCGTTATTAATTATTAGTAGATTTTTCCAATTGAAGCGATGCCCATGCACACTCACAGGATCTCTTAGACAACAAGTGCAATCATCCAGAATTTTCATTCCACATAGTAAGTAAAACTCTAGATTGACCCTTGGGTTACTAACATTAGAAAACTGTGTTTTTGTTGTGGTTTGGTTGTGGTTAGTTAAGTGGAGGAAGGCCTTATGGAGTGTTGAGTTATAATATCATAATTGGTGTTAGTATTATTAGCCGAGGGCTGAATGGAGCATTGGGAATTGTATGTAGTTGTGGAAAACCTAATTCTTTGAAATTGTGAAAAGTGTCTTGTTTTTTGTATTGTACTATTGCCATGTCATCCAATAATTGTCTATCATACATCTGCATTTTAATTGTTATTGCTTGTTGTGATATTGATATTGTGTTCTATTCTATGGTTGTGCTGTGAAATTGGTAAAACTACATTTTTGATGTCAAAGGGTTAAAAGTATATTTTGTGGGTGTGTGTGTATCACAATCCCAAGCCGAGATTGGGTATCACCTTAGTGGAGCTTCTCTGATCACTTGGGAGTATGTAAAACTAAGTGACATCCCTTGGGCTATCGTTGCATGATGCCAGGCTGTACCATGACGGTAACTCTCTTGGTACAACTCCATGGCCCCTCTACTGGTAGGATTTAGAGGATGTCTGGTTACGTATGCGCCCGACGTAGAGCTGGGCATTATCTGGTATGAGGTCACACACATGGTCATTACCCTTGTTGTGATGAAGGGAGCTAGAGTGTGCAGATGGTCCATAAGGGAGGCCATGGTGCACATCGTAATTAAGTAAATGTCACATGTCTGTAAATGTGTTTTTTAGCGTGAGTAGCTTTAATTGAAACAATTTTAGGCAAAGGTTAAAAAATGGGATTTTTGATAATATCTTATTATTGATATCCATGTTTGTTTTATGCATGCTTGTTTGGAATTCTTGGTTGTTGATCTACAATTTTACTTGCTAAGATTGTGAGATCTCATTGTGGTGTTCTGACCTACGATTAGTAGACTTTGATGCAGTAATGCCTCATCTCTAGGGGTCTAGAGAAGCTTTTGTAACCTAGAACCATCTTCCATAACATATTTATAAATTCCAAATTCCCAACAAAATATAAATTCATTTATTCAAACCAAATATATATGTTCCTCCACCAAGACATCAAAGAAATACTTCAATGAAATAAATTAAAATATCCACAAAGATTAAGAAATATTCATGACTAAAACTACCAAAATAACATAAAATAATAAATCTACTAAATAAGACTCTCCAATAAGTACTTGTACCCTTTGACACTTATTCCTCTATGATCATCAAACCTTGTTAATCCTTCCTACTCTTAACTTCTAGCTGAGGCATCAGTAACAACTCAGTAAGCAAAGAAGATATACTAGTATGTAAACATAATTACAGAGTTCAAAATGCATAACAAATTATTTTCTTTTCTAGAATGTAGAATCTGAACATGTTATAGAAAGTATCCAAGCGAAAGTTTAAAAATAATTTTGTTTGAAAGTCCTTTGGCATAGCATAATTGAGCATCATATCATAACAGAATTCCATATTTAATGTAACAGCCCGCTAGAAATTCAATAGTGAAATTTCTGTAGGCTTTTAAAACATCATGGAAACCACAAAAGTTTTCATGAATCAACCAATGACATAGGTTTTAGTCTGTCAATATAGTTAGTGTTATTGAAACAATATTAAACTTGTAATATTTTGTTACACTTGTTTTAAGCGAGTTTGGTATTTAAACAAAATTCTGGTACCTAGTTGTAAGACTTTTATTACCGTTACGTCGCCCCCAACTCTCGCGTACGGATAAGTAGAAATCGAGGCATCGGGATGATGACAGTTATCACTCACTATAGTGCTAGAAGTGCGATTTTAATTATTTGAGGTAGTTAGAAGTGTTAGAATGTGTTATAGTCTATGCCATTAGAATCAATTGATTATTTAGGATTTTATGGCGCAATAACCTATTTTCATATTTGTGACGCCCCCAGTCCCCGCTTGGGATCAAATAATGACTGAAGCGTCGGGACATGTAACGCAAGGTTACATACCCTTCATACATGATAGTTAAGATGCATGTTCCTATAATGTTTCCAGCAGTATGCAATAAATCGCAGCGGAATAGGTTATCTCATAAAATTTTGTACCAGAATAAAACTAACATCCAAATTTCATTCATAGTTTTTAAATCATACTTCTCAGTAATGGAGTATCAAACTCCTCATTCCATCATAACAAGTTTTGTCCAAAAGGCCATAGAAAGAAAATCATTATGGTATCCTTCTAATCTCAGCTATCTCCAAATAGGTCATGACTGAATCCGTTGATTTTCTAAATCGAGCACTTCCTTAGCCTTGATCATCATCCTAACTTGCTACTCCTAGTCCTGTCACAACTTCTACCATTCCGGGCGGGGAATGGTAGTGAAAATTACCACAATGAGATTTTGATAAATCTTAGCAAGTAAGCACACAACATACAATGATTAACATAAGCATACAAGTAGCAAATTGTGGAATGCATGCATGCATATGTACTTGACACATTACTTGACTGAAGACTTGACTTGTACACTTGACCTTTTTCAAAAGACATGTAACATAATTGTTTGACTTTTCAATAAAACATATTTTTGTCATCATTCATATCTTTATTAATCACATGATCCAGAACATATCATATCATATCGCATGATTCACATCATGTGATCCTTTTCATATCGTATCGTATGATTCATATCATGTGATCTTTTTCATATCATGTTGGCGCATTGCCTTGTTCTTATAACACGTGGATACATCACGGCTCCCTTATGCACCGCGTGTTCCTTCTAGTTACTACATCAACCTTCAACCCCTTTGACCGAGGTGACTACATCTTATCATAAATATTTTCTTTTATGGCAGTTCCCTTACTTCGCCTTTATTGTATGGCACCCACTAGTGTTAGGTGTAACCTTGCTCCGGTATCCTTCCTTAGGAACTATTCGAGAGCCGTCGACTATACTTTATCGACCTAGCAGTCTCCACTTGACTTTAAACACTCCCAAGTGGATAGGGAGTTCCACTAGGACAATCCCCCGTCCTAGCATTTGAGGTCATGATAAAACTTTTTTATTCTCTTCCTTGAAAACACTTCTCCTAAATGCATGTGACATGAGACTTAAGACATACATTCTTATACTTGGCATATGACACATGAAATTTTGTGCATGTAATAACCAAGCATAACATGTTCGATTCATGGCACAATAACATAGAACACATGGAATATCAAAATACATACATGGAACTATGAAATTAAGCCTTGGCCAAAACATAGAGGTACAAAAACATGAAAAATCATCACTTAATCATGCTCCAAATATTAAACATATTACTTAGAAATCAAACCATAATGGAGCAGAGCATGAAATCATAGCATTTGGTTAAGATCCGAAACCTCTAACACAAATTAACAAGTATAGCCAAATCATCAAGTATCACAAATTAACACCATTGTTTTCCTTAAAACTGAAACATGCAAAGAACATTCTTGTCATTTCTATCATGAACCGAATCATACTAATCCTTCCATATTCATATTCCAAATTCATGTAAGAGTATTCAAGTAACAACAAGAATAGCAATCAAAACAACAATAACAAGAAAAGGATTTACACAATTATATGCAAGTGTTAACCAAGAGAAAGTTGATTGTATACTTACAAAATCCAATGATAATAATAACAACAATCTGAAATTATAATGTAGCATATTAGAAACCAAATACATCAAAACCCTAGATTCTGAAATGTGAGGGAATGTGAGTGTAAGGGTATTTTTGAAAATTTTTCCTTTCAACCAAAAACCCTAGGGCCGAAAAATCTTGAAATTCAAAACCCTAGTTTTCTTTTCATGTAAAAATCGAACACAAATCCCTCTAAAAACTCGAGTTCACATGTTCAAAAGACCAAGAACACCTAGGGTTCCATCTTCCTTGAAGAGAAAATCCTAGTTTCTAGAGTGAGAGTGTGTGGTTGTTTGAGAAAACCAAAAATCAAAAATGAAGAAGTGATTGCCTTCTCTTTGGCCATGCATGCTCAACATGAGAAAATGAAAAGTACCTTACCTCCAAGTGTTGAGGTCCTACTCAAAATATGGAGGATGATTTCTTGGTGATATACGAAAATGGTGATGTTTGTGGAACTGTTTGGCTAGTGAGAAAATGTGAGAAAGTGGAAACTTGAGAGAGTGAAATGGTGATGGCCAAATGGTGCTAAGAGAAATCTGGAAATTTTGTGCACCTCTCCAATTTGGTTATGTCCTTATATAGTGGCCTCCTTCCTTCTTTGAAAAGCCAAGAGTCATTTGCATAGGTGTCACTTGGCAAAAGTCTCTCTTCCCTAAGGTGGGATTGCATGGGAAATCCAAAAAGTTGCCATTGTGGGTGGCATGTGACTCCTCCCAACTAAAACCCTCTCTTGTTTCATCTTCCATCTTTGCTCCTCATCACTTCTCTAGATACAATGTATTTGGTGGCACAAAGGTAAAAGTCCAAAACCCTAATCTTTCTTGAAACCCTACTAGTGTGCATGATTGCCATGTGGCAAAAAGGGTGTGTGTCTTTGCTTGTGCCATCGCCCCTCTCTCTTTCTTCCTTCTCCAAAAAGTCTCCTCTAGAACACGGCTTTTCATCTTCCTAAGAAAGGTCTTCTTGGAACTCAAAATGTTTCTTTTCATACTTGAGAAGTGTCACTAGAGAAATGGGGCTATGCATGTGGGCGTGTAAGCCCTAATCTGAAACTCCTTCTCCCTTTTGCTTCTTCCACTCACTTCTTCTAGAATCCTTATGCATGTTAGACAAGTGTCTCACCTTGATTTTTCCTAGATTCCAAAAGATGAGTTCTCTTCTAAAAAGATCAAAAACTCCTTCCCAAAGCCAAGTGGTGCCTCCTCCTTATCCAATGGGTCAACTTGGGCCTTCCAAGGCCAAAATCCTTAAGGGTTGAATTCTATGGGCCTAAATCTTCTATTTCTCCATTGTGGGCTCTTTGACTTAGAACTCCAAGATTCAATCCAACAAATAAAAATAGAAAATGGTTAAAAGAAATCCTTCCATACTTAGCCAAATAATCTATAAACAAATAATATCCGAAAGGAATACGAACAATATAACACCCGGGCACAGCCAAGCCCGCTTAACAAAATTTTTGCATTTATAGGTATGAAAAGCCCATTTGAGATTGTGAGCAAAATTTTTGTACGAGAGTATAGGCCTAAGATATTTTTGGCAGAATTAAATTTTTTTTTTTAATAAGTTTGATAATTTGGTTTAAAAACTTTTAATGGACCAAGTGGATCTTCACTCGAAAGATTATGGGAGACTATAATTGTTTTTGGGCGGAGTGAAGGTCCAAAACTGAGGCAAAAAGCCCATGCTTTAGCCCCATACAAGATCCAAGATGTGGGCCAAATATTTAGGGTTATAGAGCCCTAGCCCATGATAATAATTTCAGACTCCACGTTCACGTCTGTTTACTCACTGCACGCCTGCCACCCTCTCATATCTAGGGTTTTCATTTGGTCATCCTTTCCTCTATTTGTACACATACGGTTAGCCCTCATTCTCATGTGCCTAGTGTTGACCTTCAACCTTTAGACTAGAGTAGTCGCCATTGATTCTTCTCGTCAATGAATGTGATACCCTGTTTTTACATGTATTTTCACTGAAGGAGTATTTTAATTTAATTAAAATATTAGTTCTTTTATTTTAAATCATTGTATTTTAATTGGATTTATTAGTTGTGATATTTGTTTTGTGGAGTTTTCTTAATATTAATTATCATTTTGAATTTATACTACTGTGTAATTTATTTTAGTTTGTTTTTGGATTTAAAATTATGTTTTTAGTATTTACTAGTTATTTATTATATTTTACCTTGATGTGGTGTTTAAATTATTTTATTCAGTTTATAGCTTTTAAAGTTGTTTTCATCGGATCAATTTCTGGACTCCAGAAGTGAGGATTGGACCTCATTTCTTTTCCCCATCTTTTCTTTTTCTCTTTTTCTTTTTCTCTTGTTCTTTTTCTCTTTTCTTTTTCTTTTTCTTTTTCTTTCTTTTTCTTCTTCTTTCTTCTCCCGGTTTCCTCTCATGCGCGACACTCTCTCTCTCCCCTCCATTTCCGTCCATTTTTTCCACTGCCTAGCGCCACCACGTGGTCAACACCACCCACCCAGAAATCTTCCCCTTCGGCCGGCGCACCTCACCACCAAATTTCACCTCCATCCGAGCCACCGTTAGTCGCCACGAGCTCTTCCAAGCCGCACGGTTTTTGGGCCATTTCTGGCCACAATTTCTTCACCACATCATCACCTACCTCTTACCGTCCTAAACCACCTATTTTCAGCTTCGATCCGTTGCTGGAGCAGCCCCCACGAGCCCATCTTTTTTTTACCGTTTTTTCACTTCCACCGCCATTTCCTCTGCCATCCATGTCCCATTCTTAGTTCCACTAGTTTCATAAACACGTCTAGGCCATTCCCTATCAATCCCAAGTCTTGGTTTGTCCCCATTCAAAAGTGGGTATTTTACAACCCACGGCCACAGTGTATTTTACACTGTTACGTTGTTTTTTCTCCGCCATTTGCAGCCTCTTGATCCTTCGAAAATTATTACATAGTGCTGTAAGTATTTTTCAAACTCTATTTTAGATTTAAATATATTATTTCTTTTACAATAAATTCATTGACTGGTTGGTTATTCCGGACTGAGTCCGAGGAGTTAGTGGTCGGATAGATTTGAGGATGGAGTTAATTATGTTTGGTTGATGTTGATATTTGTTGGAGATTTTGTGCCTTGATGTTTGAATTGCATAGTGCATGCATGTTCATATTTAAAAAGGAAAACTTGGGTTTTCGTGTAATTGCATGCATGTACATGTGTTTGTAAAATGAAAACTGGACTTTTAAGTGAGAAATGATTTTTGGTATATATGTACAATTGGATTGACTAGTTTGAGTCAGAGGCACGTGTAGGGATGGTGGTGAACAGGGATGGTGGTAGAGTCCCGCCTGCGATTCCCGCCTACAGATGGACTTGTAGGGATGGTGGTAAGCAGGGACGGTGGTAGAGTCCCACCTGTGATTCCCGCCTACGGTGCACGCGTAGGGATGGTGGTGAGCAGAGATGGTGGTAAAGTCCCGCCTACGATTACCGCTTACAGTGCTCTGATAGTTTGGTTAATGGGTCATTTTCTGGGAAAACGGCGAGGTTTTGTATAAGGATATTGTGATCCATTTTCTGGAAAAATGGTAGTTTGCTTGGTTTGGACCATTATTTGGGATAATGGCAAGGTCTGATTTTAAAGGATATGTTTTGGGCCAAAATGAAATTTTTGGCGTGCGTGGAAAAATGTGAATTTATGGGACATGTGCATTTGGCATCTTTTCATGCATATTGTTGAGTTTAATATATTTTATCTTGTGGCGTTTGGATTATTACTTACTAGCGCACCATTTTTGGTACTGTAGATTTTGATGCAGAGGTTGAGGAGGAAGAATCTGAGCCCGAGGAGGCGGCTCCACCAGATTATTGACTTGGAGTCATTTGTGTTATAAGTTATCTCTATTAGTTTGTATGTCTTGTAATTTGATTTGAAACGATATTTGAGACTTGTAATATTTTATTAAGTGTACTTAAAACGAGTTTGTATTTAAACAAAAAAATTCTGGTACTTAGTTATAAGACTGTTATTATCCGCTGCGTGATTTTATTGTACACTTGTTGCATGTACACACACTTGGTACTTGGTGATGGGATATGTGACCCGTATTGTCATCATCTCGACGCCTCGATTTACATGTGTCTGAACGTGGAAGTTGGGGGCGTCACAATGAAGGTCTAATCGAGACCTCCACTCCACTGCAGCTAGCAAGGCCTGTGCACAACGACTGGTGGCAGGTCTGTGGTGTTGTTGTGTTAGAAATCCAACCCCCTCGTGCATCCTAGCCACCTTTTAGCTCCACTGAGACACCCATCTTACAAAAAACCCAGCCGTTGTCCCCTATTTTAGCAACCAAAGTTAGAGCAGTCCACTTATAACAGCTCCTCCATGCCAGTTGTCTCAGCTCCTCCACATCAGTTGTCTCAGTCGCAAATAGCATCACTGCCCAACCGATAAGCTCACCACCATCAACCTCTGCCTAGCCAGTTGGTCCACCGCACGCCACCTCTAGCTCAAGGTGAGCTTCTTTCTCTCTCATACCGAGCTCTCTCTCTCTCTCTCTCTCTCTCTCTCTCTCTCTCTCACATTGCGTAGTCGCCTAGTCCCGCCCATGTCTTAGCCTTTTCCCAGCTGGCCCCCACAGTGAGCCTCCATTGCACAACCTGGGTCTTCTCTGCAAACAAAGAGAAAATAAAGGTGTGTGGCTCTTTACATAAGGTTAGCGAAGGATTAGATCTAGGATATTACAATTTTACCCTTGAGTTATAAGCCAAGGCATAATTTTATTCTTTTTGGACTTGAACTGTACCTTAAGCCTCAATCATTTTAGAAAATTTGTAACTTATATTCTTTTAAACTAGGCCTAGTTTAATTTTATATTGCTACAAAAGTTTTATTTTATTTTTTATAAATATTTTAGAATTAGTGTGTAAGTCGAAAGTGTTACTTGATATTGAGGTAATTTGAGAAGTGTTATATTTTAGGGTTATAAGAGTTGTGGATTTTTTTTTTTAATGGGATATTAAGTTTGGTAGTATTTCAGGTTTAAGCATTGATATACGTGTTTAATTGGAGATTTATGGGAGTACGTGACTATTTTATAGGTGACGATTGATTTTTTGTTCTGTACTACTGTGGAAAAATTTTGAAAGTTAAGAAGTTCAGGTAAACGGAGTTCCTATGCTAGACTTTGCATAAAAGAAATGAACTAAGGCTATATTGGCAAAATATGCATGTTTTGTTATAAAAATAATTTTGAAACAATCTCAGTTATTTGTTCTGCACTACTCATGAAATTCTGTATAAAAATAAAGTATTTTCTGGCATGACTAGTGTAGGCATGAGCTAGTTTAACACATTATTTCAGAGATGTGCCAAAGAGAGCGAATATAAAATTTTGTGCTTAAATTATATTTTTGTGATTTGATTAAGTTAAATTATGAAAATATTTTGTACTCTGATATGATACGATATGATTTCTGAAAACCTTTGGCATAACATTCTATTTCTATTCATTCTGACCTTACCATGGGTATAAAACTGTGGCCTCTACTCGGGTTGGTACCAACTTTTCTGTTTCTAGTGCACCCACTTTGGAAGCAAAGTATTTTTTTGCATGGTTTTTCCTGTGTGCACACTTGGGGCTCCGAGAATAATAAAGGGAAGTCTCACATTTTCTTTTTGCTCGGTTGGCTGCCAGGATTTGCACAACCCTACCACGGGGATTATACATGGAATTGTTTTCTGTTATGATGTTTCAGTTATGCTGTGCCAAAAGAACTTTGAATAAGAATATTTTCTGAAACTTTTGTTCAGATATTTTTTATTACACTATTCTGATTTTGCATTCTAAAAGTGAAAATATTTTGTGCTGCATTTTGAACTTTGTAAATACTCATGTTTACACACTAGTATATGTTCTTTGCTTACTGAGTTGTTGATCACTCACCCTTTATCTTCACAATATTTTTTTCAAATGATATTGATGACCCAACTGGAAGTCAGGATTAGAAATTGGAACTTGGCTTACTATGGATAGAGAGTCGAGTACCTAAGGATACCAATATATTTAGAAGAGTTTGATTTGAGTATTTGGAGTTTTTTATGTCATTTGGATCTTTTGAGACTTATTTAAATTTTCAGTCTATTCTGTTAAGGTTACTAGAAGATTGTGGAGACAAGGATTTATGTTAATTGATCTTTTCATTTTGATGAATTTATAGAGGATTTTATTTTATTAAGTTGATAAAGAAGAATTTTTGTCCATTTTGAAATCTTTGGGGATTTATTTGTATTGGGAGACTCGATTATAGGTGACAGGTAGTAATTCTCTGACCCTAACGAGTACGGAGCATTACAGTTAGTATCAGAGACAGGTTTGAGGATAAGGGTAGGTGGTATATAGGATCCCACATTGCTTAGGAAGGAGAAGTTCTTGCTCTTTATAAGGTTCTAATGGGGCTCCAATTGTATCATTGACTAGTCCTTTTGGAGTATAGGCTACGTGGTTTGAGCATTCTATTGGGAAGTTACAAACAGGGTCTCTTATAAAAAATTCAGGATATCCCAATAATTTCAGACGAAACGCTTATTCGAAACTATAATTTTATTTTTAGGGGCATTTCGAAGTTGAATTTCGGTAAAGGATTTTCACTGTAGGTTTTATGATTATTTAGAATTTTTTAGTGCTAAGTTTATTATTTACTTTTTTGGAGTAAATAGTAACCTAGATAAGTGCACCACGAATAGTATTTTCAAAATCATAATGTGAAATGTCTAAATTAGATTAAAGAAGTTTTATTTGGACAATTGGCAAGATCTTAGCCCAACATGTTGAATCCTACTAGACACTTGGCACCATGAGGAACATTTGATGGATTTGAAGGAATCAAAGTGTGAAATCATGCCACCTAAGCAAAACACTAATCCATCCGATCAATTAAAGTGTGCTAGACCAAAGAGGATTTCCACCCTAGTAAAACCCTATATAGTTGGAATCCAATTTAGAACCCAAAAGCATGGTTGAAACTGAGATCCTAAACAATTTTATCCAAATCATAAAGTTGACCTCCAAAACCTAACTGAATCAGTTTCTAACACTGTATTTAATCTCTTGATTAAATTACTTCTACATGCTATTAATCCTTCAAATTTATGTTAGAACATCATTATCCAACCTTTTTAACATTGGATATTCGATTGGGCAAAGAGAAATTAGATTTGGATTTGATAGCAACTCAAACCCTCTTAAAACTCGAAGTTGAGGCCCATTCAGTTTAGGCTCATCAAGGCCAACAAATTTGGTCACCTTAGCAGTAACAACCCACTAGAAATTCAATGGTGATTTTCTATAGACTTTACTAATCTCGTGAAAACTCCATAATTTTTCACAAAACGACTAATCTCATAGGTTTTAATATGTTAATATAGTCAATGTTATCACTCACTATGGTGCTAGAAGTGTGATTTTATTTATTTGAGATAGTTAGAAGTGTCAGAATACATTATGATCTGCACCAATTGACTCAGTTGATTATTTAGGATTTTATAGCGCAATAATCTCATTTTTAGTTTTTGGACGATATGCTTGTTTGAAAACGCATTTTGCTTTTTTTGAGGCACTTCGGGTTAGAATTTTGGTACAAATTGCACAGTTAAGTTTGTATGAATATTTATGATTTTTGAGTGCAAAATTTATTTTTCACCTTCCTAGAGTGAATAGTAACCTTAATAGTAACATCTAGCGCAGTGTTTTTAAAATCACAATGTCGAATGTCCAAATTAGGTTAGAAAAGTTTTATTTAGACACTTTGCAAGATCTTAACCATACTTGATGAATAGTATTAGACACTTGGCACAAAGAGGAACCATTAGATAGATTTTTGAAGGAAATTAATGTGTGAGATCATGCCACCTAAGCAAAACCCTATTCTTTCATCTGATCAACCAAATTGAGTCAGATCAAAGAGGGTTTCAACCATAGTGAAACCCTAATGGTTTGAATCCAACTGAAACTCCAAAGGGTTGGTTGAAACTGAAACCCTAAACGGTTTTCCCAAACCCTAAAGTTGGCCTTCAAACCCTTTTTGATCACTTGATTAAATCACTTCCACATGTTATTAATTCACCAAATTCTTTTTATGATATCATTATCCAACGTTTTAAATCTTGAAAAATTGATTGGGCCAAGAAAAATTGGCTTTGGCCTTGATAGCATCCCAAACCCTCTTTAAACTCCAAGTTGAGGCCCACCAAGACCCACGAATTTGGCCACCTTGGCAAAGCTTCTTGAAGAAGCTTCCTCCCCCACATTGCAGGCCATCCACTACCCTTGGCTACACCTAACAATGTCGTGATGTAATGGAGAAATCCACATCATCACCCTCCATACCTCACAGCTGCAGGAGGTAGTCCTTGCCCCTCACTATTCTCCACTTTATGTGACATAGCCACCTCCAATCAAGGGCCATCAAGCCCATATCTTTCCCATCCAGAAGTCTAAAGTCATGCAAAACACATTTACTTCCTTTCATCACTTTTTCAATCCATTCTTAGAGAGAAACCCAAAAGAGCTCTCTAGGATAGATTTCTGGGTATTTTTGCATGGAGATTTTCGACCCTTTGAAAGTATTTTCACACAATGATTGTGACGCCCCCAGATTTCCATTTGGGATTGGATGGACATCCAAAGCGTTGGGACATGCAACACAAGATTACCTGCCCCCTGTTCATGATATACAAGATGCAATGTTCTTAATATGCATTATGCAATATTCACAATGTTCTTAATTTTTTTTTAACAATACTATGCACCAAACTTATAATATCCCAAATAGATAAATCGTAATCCAAGCATACTTAACAAAATAAAGATCCACGATTTCTATATAAGTCTTAGAAGATTGTAATCTCAAAATCATGGGAGACCAGACTCCATATTTACATTACTAAAATACACTATTGAGAAAGTTCGTTGACTAACTCGTGTAACTCGACTAACAAGGCCAAAATACTGTCCAAAAACTAACTATGGAAGTTGTAAACTTCGCGACGTGTCTACGACATCTAATCAACATCCTCCAATCTACAAATGTCCGCTCCCTGCTTTGATCCTGATACATCGCCTACCATTCGGGGGGAATGGTAGTTGGGACCACCACGGTGAGATTTGATTACAAATCTTAGTAAGTTAACAGGAAACCTGTGACGCCCCCAAATCCCCATGCACGGACACGGGGAAATCGAGATGTCCGGATGATGACATCACGGATCATCATCCTATCGACGAGTGTCAAGTGTGTGTAAAAGCAACAAATGTGCAAAAAGAAATATGTAGCGGATAACGAAAGTCATGACTAAGTACCAGAATTTTTCTTGTTTAATACAAAGTTGTTCAAAACATACATAAATAAATATTACAAAACATAAATATAGTTTTAAACCAAATACAAAACATAAACTTCAGCACCCCGGCGGAGCCGTATCCTCGGGCTCAGCCTCCTCCTCCTCATCCTTGATCTCTGCACCAAAATCTACGTTACCAAAAATGGTGCCGCAGGTAAGTAAAATCCAAACACCACCAGATAAAAACATATTAAACTCAACAATATGCATGAAAGAATGCAAATGCACAAAACCCATAAAATCATATTTTTCCACGCACGCCAAAAAAATCCCATTTGGCTCAAAAACATAACCTTTCCAAAGATCACGCCAAAAGTCCAATTTGGCCCATATCAAACTCAATCCATTAACCAATTAATCCGTATGCACCATGACCTCCCCTAGGGGTCATCCGCACACCCTGGCTCCAGTGCCACACCGCAAGTAATGACCACGCATGTGACACCTAAACGAGCGATGCCCAGTTCTGCACCCCGCGTGTTCGTAGCCAAGAATCCTCTAGTCCTCGCCAGGGAAGGGCAACGGAGTTAGTGCGTAGAGCGATTCTCGGTTCCGCGCCCGGCGCGTTCGTAACCAAGTATCCTCTAGCCCCCGCTCCCGTCGTCGCCCGGCGACAACTCAGGGGACGTCACTCAATTTATTACGCTCCCGAGTGACCAGAGGAGCTCCACTGGGATAATACCCCATCCCGACTTGGGGTCATGATACACACGCACCCGAAAATCCACTTACGCCAATAAAACAGGATTTTCTCAATTTAATTAAAACGCACGTGCATGCACCATGTAAATGCTATATCAATGCACAAAACAATCATCCATCCATAAATCAATAAAACAAGCAACTCCGTCCTCCATCCATCCGAACCCCAAACTCCTCGGACTCAGTCCGGAATTAGCCAACCAACAACAAATAATTATTGAATGAGCAAAATATATTTAAATCCAAAAGTAGAGTTTGGAAAATACTTACAGCGCTATATGGTATTTTTAGAAAGCTCGCGGTGTTGCAAACGGCGGAAGGAAAGCAACGTAACAGTGAAATTTCACTGCGGCCGTGGGTTGTAAAATATTCACTTTTGAACGGGGACAAACCAAGGCTCGGGATTGATAGGGAATGGTCTAAGGATGTTTATGAAACTAGTGGAAGTGGAGTTTGGCCGTGGGTGGCGGCGGAAACGGTGGAGGAAGGGCCGAAATGCCCAAAACAGAAACTAGCTCGTGGGAGCTGTTCCGGTGAATGTTAGAGGCCGGAAATGGGTGGGTTAGGACGGCAAGGAGTCAGTGATGAAGTGGTGAAGAGGTGGTGGCCAGAGGTGGAGCGACGGCGGCAGATCGGAGCAAAAACCGCTCAGCTTGAAGGTGGATTTCCGGCTAAACGGCGGCTCCGTTGGTGGTGGAATTTTGTGGGGTGGTTCACCAGAGGGAGGGGAAGATTTTGGTGGGGGTGGTGTGGCTCACGACGCCGGCGAACGGCGGCCCTAGGTGGCTGGCCAAAACGACGTGAGGGAGAGGAGAGAGAGAGCACGCGGGAGAGAGAACCGGGGAGGGAAAAAGAGAAAGAAAAAAAAAGAAAGAAAAAGGAAAAAGAAGAAAAAAGAGAAAGAAGAAAAAAAAGAAAAGAGAAAAAGAAAAGATGGAGGGAAGAAATGAGGTCCAATCCTCACTCCGAAAAACAAAACAGATCCGCCGAAAACGAGATTAAAAATCGTAAAACGATTAAATAAATTAAACACTGCATCAAATAAATTAAAAACCAATTTAAAACACAATAATTTAAAATAAATAAACCAATATATTAATTAAATTAAAAACAACCCTTCAGTGAAAATACACGTAAAAGCGGGTCATCACAAAACCCCCACACAGGTTAATGATGCATGCATGGCAGTAAAAGCATGAATGCATAATTAAAGTCGTAAGTAAGCATAGCATAACTTGACATATGGCATGCCATAACTGACATAATCTGAACTTAAACGTGAACTGAACTTGACTTAACATGACATGAACTTGAACTTAAAACATAACATGGACTAGCAACATAATATGAACGTGAACTTGAAATATAACATGGACTTGAAACATAGCATCAGTGTGAACATACATAACATAAATATGAACTTGAACTTAATATAAACCTGAGCATAACATGACATAAACGTGAACTTGAGACATAATGTGAACTTGAACATAATATAACATGAACGTGAACTTGAAAATAACATGTACATGAACATAACATGACAAAAATGTGAACTTGAAACATAACATTAACATGAACATAAGATAACATGAACGTGGGCTTGAACATAACATAAACGTGAACATAACATGATATGAACATGAACTTGAAACTTAACGTGAACATGAACATAACATGTACGTGAGCATAACATAACATAATATGAAACTTGACTTAACGTGGACTTGATCTGAAACTTATTCTTATCTCATGGGGTCACCATGATTGCTTATTCTTAACTTCTTGACATAAACTTGGACTTGAATTATGGCAATCAAAATGATTTAGCCAATCATTTCATCAAGAATAGTGAACAATTAGAATGATTTTGTCCAACATATTCCATCAGAGATACTCAGACAATCAGAATGATTCCATCACGAGTATTTTAAAGCATGTACCCTAACAATTAGAATGATTACACCAAGAGTACCTAGCAATACTCTGACAATTAGAATGATTTCATCATGAGTATTTTAAATTAGATACCCTAATAATCAGAATGATTACGCTAGGAGTATCTACATAACTGAACTTGAATGACATTCTGACAATCAAAATGATTTCGCCAAAAGTACCTCGTGTGAATTACAAGTGGAGATGCTCGGACAATCATAATGATTACGTCATGAGTATGCTAGACATAACTGACTTAAACGTAACTCAAGAAACATGACTTACTTGAGATGGAAACACTTCGTAACATGACTGAACATGTAACAGATATCATACTTGACATGACATACTTGCAACAATGAATATTACATGATATGACATACATGGAACATATGGCATACTTAACTTAGCATACTTATAACATACAACAACACATGACAGAATAGATTGTGTAACAGATAAATATTCATGACAAAATAAATCATGCGTAACAGATAAACATGTAATGACGTGACGTGGCATGGCATGGCATATATGATAACATACATACATAAATTGTAGTTCCCTTACCCATCATACATACACAGTAAACTAATAGTAAGTTAGAAGCTAACTTATCTCGTTTGTCGCGCGAAACATGAGAAACTGTAAGAAGATATACTAAAAGTTAGAAATTTAATTACTAACAATTAGAAATATGTAAAAGAGACAACTTAGAGTAAAATTACCATTTTACCCTCTACATGTGGGAAAATGACCATTTTACTCCTAACTTGAGGATTTCACATCCTAACTCCAAAAATTTTCAAAATTTACATTCCTCATGTAAATTTTGTCCTAAACTCAAATATCAACTCAAAAAAATTTAAAACAAATCACAATTATGGAAAACACAATATGGCTGAAACATCCATAGGCCATTTTTTATTATTTTTGTTACAATTCCTTCCAACGTCAAAACTCATGCTTAAACCAAAACTTTGCAATAAGGATCATCCTATCCTAAGTTGAAAACCATACTTAAAACATCCATTTATAAAAACCTAATAATAAACACCAAACTATTTTGTAAAAAGATCCAAACACTTGAATCACAAGCTTTGACCCTAAATCAAAACATCTCTAAGAATTCCAAAAATCAAATCTTACTTCTAACATATTCATAGCATCACCCTAAGATAAACCATGCTTTAAATCATCAAACTAAAGTCACCAAAATCACAAAATAACACTTGGAGTTTTTTGGTTTTACACTTAGTCCAAAAACAGAAACTTTTTCCTCAACTAGCTTTGATAAATCTCTTGATCAATGGCTTAAGAAGGTGAGATCTTCGATATAAAGCATCACATGGTTTACAAATGTGTTCAAAAGAATATTCAACCATCAAAATTAATATCACATGACTAAAAATCAATAAAACATGGATCTAATCCAAGAACATCAAATCTTAGGCCTAACCGAAATCCTCTTGCATAGAAAAATCATATCTTTGAAATAATACTAAATATCTTCAAAATAACATCCTAACATGAAAATAAGAGACTTAGAATTATCATATAAAAATATCAAAGCCTTTAGAGTAAGATCAAACCATGAAATATTCAAACTTTCTCCAAATAAAAACTATTTTGCCACTTCCAGTTTTCAAGTTTCTAGATCTAGGAAACTCTATCATCAAAAGCTTTATTCATGCAAAAAAACCTGAATTAACACTCTTAAACACATAATAAAAAAATTCCATAAAATTTTTGGACTAAGATATGTCCATTAGCTTGGTCAAAAACTCCAAAATATAACATACTCTCCAGTTTCATGCCCAGAATGACCTTTCCATGGTTAAAAATACTTTTTACCAACCAAATGACTGTGGAATGATACGAATAATATATATATATATATATAGAAACTATACTCAAAGAAGAGAAACTTTTATGAATGAGTAATCATGTAAAAATACCTACAAAGGGTAAAAAATCTCCACATAAAAAGACCCAGAAATATGCCCGAGAGAGCTCTTTTGGGTTTCTCTCTGAGAACGGGGTGAAGAAGTGATTAAAGGGAAAGAAGTGTATCTTGCACAACTCTATACTTCTATAGGGGGAAGATATGGACTTGAATTACCATTGATTGGAGATGGCTATGTGACATAAAGTGAAGAATAGTGAGGGGAAAGGACTTCCTACAGAAGCTGTGAGGTATGGAGGTTGATGGGGTGAGTTTTTCCATCTCATCAAGGCACTATTGGGTGCAACCAAGGGTAGTGAATGGTCTGCCATGTGGGGGAGGAAACTTCTTCAAGAATCTTTGCCAAGGTGGCCAAATTCGTGGGCTTCAACCAAGTGGGCTTCAATTTGGGGTTTAAAGGGGGTTTGGTTAGGTTTTGATATACTATCAAGCCCAAATCCAATATTTATTGGCCCAAACAAATTTTAAAGGTTTAAACGGTTGAATAATGATGTCATAACAAGGATTTGAGAAATTAATAGCATGTGGAAGTGATTTAATCAAGTGAATAAACACAATGCTAGAAATTGGATCAAAAAGGGTTTGAAGGCCAAATTAGGGTTTGGAGAAACCGTTTAGGGTTTCAGCTTCAACCAAGCTTTTGGGGTTTCAAATGGATTCCAATCATTTAGGGTTTCACTAGGATTGAAACCCTCTTTGATCTGGCTCAATTTGGTTGATCCGATGAAAACGGTTTTGCTTAGGTGCATGATCTTACACTTTGATTTCCTTCACAAATCCATCTAATGGTTCCTCTTTATGCCAAGTGTCTAATACTATTCACTATGTGTGGCTAAGATCTTGCCAAGTTTCCAAATAAAACTTTTCTAACCTAATTTGGACATTCCACATTGTAATTTTGAAAACACTGCACTTAGTACGCTTATCGAGGTTACTATTCACTCTAAAAAAATACGTAATAAACTTAGTACTGAAAAATCCTAAATATTCATATTAACTTACAGTAAAAATTGTTTACCAAGACTCAACCTTGAAGTGCCTTTAAAAATAAATTCACAGTTTCAACCAGGCATTTCATCCGAAATTATTAAAATGAGTAATTGCGCCATAAAATTCTAAATATTCAATTGAGTCTGTGGCGCAAACCATAACATATTCTTACACTTCTAACTACCTCAAACAATTAAAATCGCATTTCTAGCACTATAGTGAGTGATAATACTAATTATCTTGACAGACTATAACCTTTGCGATTAGTCAATTCGTGAAAACTTACGGAGTTTTCTCGAGATTCCTAAAGTCTATAAAAATTTTACCATTGAATTCTAGTGGGTTGTTACAATGACTCCTTCATAAAAGTTGTTATTATTTAACTATAGTTTCCTTATATATATTATTTGTCTCATTCCATGGTCATTTGGTCAGTCAAAAGTTTTTTTTAACCATGGAATGGTCATTCTGGGCTTCAAACTGGAGAGTATGTTATGTTTTCGAATTTTTGACCAAACTAATGGACATATCTTGATCCGAACTTTTTATAGAATGTTGCTAGCATGTGTTTATGAGTGTTAATTGAGGTTTTGTTGCATGAATAAAACTTTTGATGATAGATTTTCTTAGATCTAGAAACTTGAAAACTGGAAGTGGAAGAACAATTTTTATTTGGAGAAAGTTTGAATATTTTGTGATTTTTTTTTTTTGAAAGGAAAGTTGCTTGTATATTCAACTTAAAGACAAAGAAGAGTACATATTACAATTAGGCTGACCGACCCTTGTAGATGACTCCTCAGAAACATCTAAGGCTTCCTTAGCTAAACAATGTGCTTTTTGATTGCCACATCTCTTAACAAATGAAACACTGAAATTTACAAAACTAGTGAGAAGGTTTCTAGTGTCTGACAAGACCAAACCTACACTATCCCACCTCTCCTTGTGAAGACCAAGACCTTGGACTACCTGCAAAGAATCACCCTCCAAGATTACTAAAGACGGGTTCAACTCAGATGCAAACATAGCAGCTTGAAGTTCTCCAATAGCCTCTGCCAGCAATGGAGCAACACAGCCACCCTTAGCTACCTTCTTTACAGCAACCACACTACCTCTATGATCTTGAGCTATCAGACCAAACCCCACCCTGTCACGAGCTTCACTCAAAGCTGCATCCCAGTTTATTTTAACAACTCCCTCCGGTGGCGAGATCCAACTTGATGCCTGGTTGGTATGCATTCGGGAAGCTGACATTGGAACCATTTGAGCATTTTTAAAGGCCTCAAGTTGATGAGCAGCCCTCTGTGCTAGAACTCTGGGGTGTAGTGATTGAGCTGAAATATTGTATATTTTAACTATTTAAAACCAATGTATTTTAAATTCATCATGACATTATTATTGGTTTTAAATGAAAAAATGGTTAAAATGAATAAATCAAAGTTGTGATTTTAATTGATTAAAAGCATGAATTTCTGCTTGAATTCTACCAACTATTGATTACTGTGCATTCTAGTCCATAATTTTTCTTGCTTTCCATTATCATTTGCGTTTGTACCATTGTTTTTCTTGTTCTTCATATTCATAAAGTTTCTTGAGCTATCTTTCAATCTTTTGGGTTCAATCCATGAACCTCAAAAGATAGAAGCACTTCTTGCCATCTTTGAATGGAAGTTGCTCAAGCTAATTTTTCATTTGTGTTATTTTGTTGTTGAGTGTTTTCTTTTTTTTAATCCCCATTTTTCATGCATACCATGGTTCATTATGTTCATGCCTTGTTCATACTTTGTCTTGAGCTTTCCCACCATTCAAACAATCCCAACTCAATCTAACCTCATACACGGCTACACCAATCACCCCTTTTCACACTCAAATAAATCCACCAACTCATTTCCAACCCACCTAAATTATACATTAATTGGGCTGCTTGTTTGGCTTAACTTACATCGGTTGGTGCAGCTAAATTAAGGTGAGGAACATGTGATGGATTGGAAGAAGAGGGCTGCTGCTGTCCACCGAAATGAAGGAGAAGAAGTCATCAAATGCTGCTGTTGTCCACCAACTGCTGTCCACCGAAATGCTTGAAATAGAGTGTCATATTCAACAAGAGAAGTCAGCTGTGAATTGTGATTGGGAGAAGTTTGGTGCCAACTTGATATATAAATATATTGCTGATGAAAAGAGAAAAGAGAGGTTTGACATGTGCTGAAATTAAAGTGCATGATGTGTGGAGTTGATGGGAGACGTGTAGGCCAATGCTAAAGTCAGCTGGAATTATTTTTCTGGAGGTGTGTAGGTCGGTTGGATGTAAGTGAGGTGCAGGAGAGAGGTGATTAAAGGGGGAATGAATTGTGAGGGAGTTTGGACCGACTAGAAGCAGTAGGTGGGTGAGTGTTGTGTGCTGAAATTGAAAAAAAAAAAACAGATTGAAGAAGTCGGCTGGGAGGCAATGAAGAAACCGTGTATGAATTTGCAAGAAGTTAGGCATGAAGTTAGGCATAAAGAAACCGTGTGGGACTTGGTTGTTTGGTTTGAATTAATAAACCAATTGAATAAAATGAGAGAGGAGAAATGCAAGAGGCGGCTGAATTGTGAAACCAATTGAGTGTAAATGCAACAAGTTAGGCCGAAATTAAGGTGTGAATGCAAAAGGTGGCTAAATTAAGGTGTGAATGCAAGATTGAAGTGTGAAACCAATTGAATGGAGATGCAACTAGCCAAGATGTTCGGCTATAAAATGGGTGCAGTCCGAAGCTTACAACACACAACTAAAAACTTAGACAAACACAACTCAATACACACAATTTTCTGCTATGTACTTGAAAGAATTAGCTCATTTTTGTTTTTGGAAATTTTGTTTCTCCTTTTAGCTTCAAAGCTTTGTTGTTTTAGCATTTTTTTAGTGTATTAAGATTTGTTCTAGAATTGTATTTCATTAAGTGTAATACCTTAATTTCCATTAAGTGTGCTAGTTTATTTCATTACTAGTTTGTTTCATGCAATAAAAGAAATTATTTTAGAAGTTTTAATCAAGTGTGCTATTTTGTTTCATGTAATAAAAGAAATTGTTTTAGAAGTTTTAATTAATTGTGTTACCTTAATTTATTGCAAGAAAGGTTTGGTTTTAAGCTTTTGTTTTTGTTTTTGATTTTTCTGAAACATCATACGTGGGGAGTAGAGGAATTGTTCTAAAGTTTTTATTAAAGGTTTAGAGATTAATTTTCAAGAGTCATATGTGAGAAGTTGTTTCCTTTTTGTTTTGAATTTCAATTGAATAGTGAAAGGAAGTTTTCGTTTAGACTTTTCATTCCCTATTTTATTTAACTTCAGTTTAAAATTTATGGAATACTTTTGAGATTTGTTTAGATTAGAAGTTAGGGTAATTTATTTTCTATTTACTTATTTCGTGTTATTTATTTTTCTCACTTCCTTAAGTTTTCATTTAATAGTGATTACAATTGTTATGTGTTATTTTGAGAATTTGTGATTTAATTACAAAGATGAATTCTAGAATCTTGGTTTTGGGCATTTTCAATTTTCAGTTCATGTTTTGTCAATTACTTTCTAATTTAGTTTAATGCTTAATGTAATTTTATTAATTTCTGAGTTTAATCTATTAGTCCTTTACATTCCAATCCGACAATCAAAATCAAAAGACATGAATCTAGTCCATGACTAGTACCCATTTCCATCCATTGCACATACCATCATTTTATTTTCTCTTTGTGAAGTTTTTCACATTTTTTCAACGAGTTTAATTTTAAGCAACTTTCCCTAAGGAGACGATCTAGGAATTTATTCCTAATTATTACACGACATCCTCCTGCACTTGGGATAGCATTAGTGCTACTCATTTTTGAGTGAGTCATGTAGAAAGGATACCTCAAAAACAAACTTGTTTCTCCTCTGCCAGATATCCCTTGTTGTCATAGCAAAAGCCCCCAATGTTTGTATGTCACAATGGTCCTTCAACCCCTCAATTATCTTGACAAAACTCTCTGCCCTCACAGAGCACTTTTGGATTATTTTTGGTCCATAACTCCATACATCCATCGCTAAGGGACAGTTCCACAAAATATGGCCTGCTGTCTCATCAGAACTGCAACAGACTGGGCATAAAGGAGAGCTCACTATCTTCTTCTTGAAAAGATTCAACATGGTAGGCAATGACTCTAAGCAAGCTCTCCACAGGAAGACCTTAACTACATTGGGAACCTTTAGTTTCCAAAAACAAGTCCAGTTTTTAAAATTAAGTGCTCCACTTGATGACTGACCTTTCTGACCTGTTGTGAGTTCCTTTTGCAAATGATATGCACTCCTAATTGTGATTTGATCTTACTCTAAAGGCTTTGATATTGTTATATGATGATTCTAAGTCTCTTATTTTAATGTTAGGATGTTATTTTCAAGATATTCAGTATTAGTTTCAAAGATATGATTGGTGTATAGTATTTCGGTTAGGCCTAAGATTTGATGTTTTTGGGTTAGATCCATGTTTTATTGATTTTTAGCCATGTGATTTTAAGTTTGATGGTTGGATCTTCTTTAGGACACATTTTTAAACCATGTGATGTTTTAGTTTATAGATCTCATATTTTTAAGCCATGGATCAAGAGATTAACCAAAGTTAGTTAAGAAATAAGTTTTTGTTTTTAGACTAAGTGTAAAACCAAAAACTCCAAGTGTTATTTTGTAATTTTTGGTAATTTTTGTTTGATGATTTAAAGCATGGTTGATCTTAAGATGATGTTATGAATATGTTAGAAGTAAGATTTGATTTTTGGAATTCTTGGAGATGTTTTGATTTCGGATCAAAGCTTGTGATTCAAGGGTTTGCTATTTGTTAAAAAGTTAGGAACGTTTTACAAAAAGTTTGGTGTTGATCATTAGCCTTTTCTAAATGGATGTTTTAAGTATGGTTTTAAACTCAGGATAGGAAGATCTTTATTGCAAAAGTTTGGTTTAATCATGAGTTTTGAAGTTGGAAGAAATTGTAAAACAAAAAATAAGAAAAATGGCCTATGGATATTTCGGATATAGTTATGATTTGCTTTAAATTTTTTTGAGTTGATATTTGAGTTTAGGACAAAATTTACATTAGAAATGTAAATTTTGAAAATTGTTGGAGTTAGAATGTGAAATCTTTAAGTTAGGGGTAAAATGGTAATTTTTTCACATGTAGAGGGTAAAATGGTAATTTTACTTTAAGTTAGCTTGTTTTCATGCTTCTAATTGTTAGTGAAATTTCTAATTTTTAGAATCACTATTTTCAGTTCCTCATATTTCATGCTCTATTCTCGTAGAACGTGACGATCGAGGTAAATTAGCTCTTAACTTACTATCAGTTTACTATGTATTTGTGATGGGTAAGGGAACTACAGTTTATATATGTATGTTACCATATATGTCATGCCATGCCATGTCATTATATGTTTATCTATTATGCATGATTTATTCTGTCACAAATATTTATCTATTACACAATCTATTCTGTCATGTATTGTTATAAGAATGCCAAATATTGCATGTATGTCATATCATGTAATATTCACTGTTGCAATTATGTCATGTTAAGTATGTTGTTTGTTACATGTTATGTCTTGTATGAAATGTTGTCTAGTATATGTTATGTTATGCTATGAAATGTTTCTATCTCAAGTAAGTCATGTCTTTCGAGTAATATTCAAGAAATGTTATGTTACGTCAAGAGTTCTATCCTTTTGTATTCCAGTCACATTTTGTGTATCTCGGGAACAATCTTTCAAGTCATGTCAAGTCGGTTATGTCTACAATACTCGCGATGTAATCATTGTGATTGTCCAAGCATCTCCATTCATAATTCATGCGAGATACTTCTGGCGAAATCATTTTGATCGTCAGAATTTAGTTCAAATTCAGTTATGCAGATACTCCTAGCGTAATCATTCTGATTGTCAGAGTATTACTAGGTATTCCTGGTGTAATTATTTTGATTGCTAGGGTACTTGATTTAAAATACTCATAATGTAATCATTCTGATTGTAAGAGTACTACTAAATATTCCTAGTGTATCATTTTGATTGCTAGGATACGTAATTTAAAATACTCATGATAGAATTATTTTATTGTCTAAGAATCTCTGATGGAATATGTTCGGCGGAATCATTATGATTGTTCATTATTCCTAATAGAACCACTGGCAAAATCATTTTGATTGTCAGAACTCAGATCAAGTTCATGTTAAGTTAAGTTTCAGTTCAAGTTCAAGTTCATGTTATGTTCAAGTTCACGTTTCAATTCACATTAAGTTCATGTTTAGTTTCAATTCAAGTTCAGTTATGTTCACGTTCATACTCAAGTTCAGTCTATTAAACAAGATTCTAAGTTCATGTTATGTTCAAGTTCATGTTAAGTTAAGTTTCAGTTCAAGTTCAAGTTCATGTTATGTTCAAGTTCACGTTTCAATTCACATTAAGTTCATGTTTAGTTTCAATTCAAGTTCAGTTATGTTCACGTTCATACTCAAGTTCAGCCTATTAAACAAGATTCTAAGTTCATGTTATGTTCAAGTTCACGTTCATGCTTTGTCATATCAAGTCAAGTCTCAATTTCAAGCCCATGTCATGTTAAGTTTCAAGTTCAGTTCATGCTTTTGTTCAAGTTATGTCAGCTCATGCCATGTTATGTCAAGTTATATTTTGCTTATTATTGACTTTGATTGTGCATTCATACCTATATTCCCATGCATGCATCATTAACCTATATGGAAATTTCTTGTTAACTTGCTGAGATTTGTAATCAAATCTCACCTTGGTAGTCCCAAGTACCACTCCTCTTGAATGGGAGGCAATGTGTCAAGATCAGAGAAGGGAGCAGACACCGATAGACTAGACGCCATAGACGCGATGCAGAGTTTACAGCTTCTGTAGTTAGTTTTTTTTAACAGTATTCTTGCCTCGTTAGTCGAGTTACACAAGTTACTCAACGACCTAACTCAATAGTATATTTTGGTAAATGTAATATGGAGTCTGGTCTCCCATGTTTTAAGATTGCAGTCTTCTGAGACCCGTAGTGTAATCGTGGATGTTTATTTTGTTAAGTATATATGGATTATGCCTTAATTATTTGGGATATTATAAATTTGATGCATAGTAGTATGGCTAAAAGAAAATTATCCACTGTGAATATTGCATAATGCTAGATGCATGTTAGGAACATTACATCTTATATGTCATGAACAGGGGCAGGTCACCTTGTGTTGCATGTCCTGACGCTTCAGATGTCCATCCAACCCCAAACGAAAATCTGGGGGCATCACATTAGTATTACTTCTTAACTAAATCATTTCATCCCCCACATGGCTGACCAGATCTTTTCAAGAGGGCCTAGAGGGTACTTGAAGTAAAAAGCTAAAGAGACACTTCACTCTTTTAATTCTACACTCCACCATGAGGAATTATCTTGGGCTGGTTGTGACATCCCCTTTTTACGTGTATTTTCACTGAATGAGTATTTTAATTTAATTAATATATTGGTTCTTTTATTTTAATTTACTGTATTTTAATTGGATTTATTTTAGTTTGTTTTTGGATTTAAAATTATGTTGTTGTTTTTATTAGTTATTTATTCTATTTTAGCTTGATGTGGTGTTTAAATTATTTTAATCGTTTTCTAGCTTTTAAAGTTATTTTCGTTGGATCAGTTTCTTGACTCAAGATGTAAGAACTGGATCTCACTTTCTTTCTTTCCTTTTTCTTTTTCCTCTTTTTCTTTTCTCCTTTTTTTCCTTTTTCTTCTTCTTTTTTTTTTCTTCTTTTTCCTCCCCTGCTTTCCCCCCCAGCCCGTGAGACCCAAACACCCCCCTCTCCATCCGCCCGATCCTTCAGCCCGCCCAGCCGGCGCCACCTCCAGCCGCCGTGACCCACCTCCACCTCTGACATGTCCCTCCCTCACTAGCGAGCTCTACTGCGCCGGTGGTGTGCTACGCCGGCCACCCAATCTCTCTCTTTTCTCCTCCAAACAAATGGGTCTTCAAGCCTTTTTCTCCTCTTTGAGCCACCATACGCGGCCAAATCAGCCACCAAGCACCACCAATGGATTCACCACATCAAGGGCTTCCTCCTCATGTCTCTCTTTTCCCCTAACTCTCTCTTTTTCTCCGATGGGTCTCCATAGCTAGAGTTTCGGTTGCACCACCGTACGCCGCCGTACATGGCCACCCATGGTTTTTCACCACCACCATCTTGTTCCTCTCATCACCATGACCTTCCCCAAGAAATTTCATGGCTAACGGAGTTGTGTATAGCCCTCACTCTCCCTCACTCTCCAAAGCTGAAATTAGCTTCAAGTGTCCGATCCGCCGCCATGCGCCGCCACCCACGGCCAACTCTCACTTCCATTAGCTTCATAAACATCCCTTGGCCTTCCTATCAATTTCGTGTCTTGGTTTGTCCCCGTTCGAAAGTGGGTAATTTCCTACCCATGGTCATAGTGTAAAATACACTGTTACGTTGCTTTGTCTCCGCCGTTTGCAACGTCGTGATCCTTCGAAAAATACCTTATAGTGCTGTAAGTATTTTTCAAACTCTACTTTTAGATTTCAATATATTTTTCCCTTATAATAATTATTTGACTGCTGGTTGGTTGATTCCAGATTGAGTCTGAGGAGTTCGGGAGTCGGATGGATTGAGGACGGAGTTGCTTGGTTTGTTGATTTGTGGTTGGTTTGTTGTTTTGTGCTTTGAGGTTGCATTTACATGGGTCATACACGCGCATTTTATTTAAATTGAGAAAAATCATGTTTTGTTGGCGTAAATGGATTTTCGGGTGCGTGTGTATCACGACCCCAAGCCGGGATGGAGTATTATCTCGGTGGAGCTCCTCTGGTCAGTCGGGAGCATAATATACTGAGTGACGTCCCCTGAGTTGTCATTGGGCGACAACGGGAGCGGGCGGGATGGTAACGCTCTAGTACCGACTCTGTGGTCTTTCGCTGGCGAGGGCTAGATGATGCTTGGCTACGAACGCGCGGGGCGCGGAACTGGGCATCGCTCGTTTAGGTGTCACACGTGTGGTCGTTACCCCCCGGTGTGGCACAAGAGCTAGGATGTGCGGATGACACCTAGGGGAGGTCATGGTGCATTCGGATTAATTGGTTGTTGTTATGAGTTGGATTTGGGCCAAATGAGACTTTTGGTGTGAGTTGGAAAGTAATACGTTTTTGGGGCCAAATGGGATTTTTGGTGTGCGTGGAAAAAATATGATTTTACGGGTTATGTGCATTGGCTTTCTCTCATGCATATAGTTTGAGTTTTAATATGCTTTTATCTAGTGGCGTTTGGATCTTACTTACCTACGGCATCATTTTTGGTACCGTAGATTTTGATGCAGAGATCGAGGAGGAGGAGGAGGCTGAGCCCGAGGAGGCGGCTCCGCTGGAGTTTTGAGTTGAAGTTTATGCCTTGTTATTGGTTTTGAAACATATTTGTAGTTTGTAATATTTTATTATGTATGTTTTGAACGGCTTTGTATTAAACAAAAAAAAAAAATTCTGGTACTTAGTTATATAACTTTGCTATCCGCTGCATGTTTCTTCGTGCACATTTGTTGCTTATACACACACTTGACACCTGGTGATAGGGTGGTAACCCGTATTGTCATCATCTGGATGTCTCGATTTCCCCGTGCCCGTACGTTGGATTTGGGGGCGTCACACTGGTTTTTTGTGTATTGTATTGGATAAGAAACACCAACACTAAAACTTCACTTTAGCCTTATTCTTTTCCATAACTTGTGCAAGAAGCCCTCCAGCCCACTTTCCAAGAAAATCATCTCTCCTTTACACTTTTCTTAGAAAGAACCCAAAAGACACTCTTGGACAATATTTTGGAGCTCTTTTGTATGCCTTATTCGAAGCCTTTGTTAGTGTTTTCTTACAAAGTGTCCTTCATGAAAGTTGTTCCATTTTTAGTCTAGTTTACATGAATACCTTATTTATTCCATTTAAATCTTCTTGTATTGGTCAAGGATTATTTGAACCCCAGAAAGCTCATTCTAGGCAATAAACTGGAGGGTATGTCATATTTTGGAGTTTTTGACCAAGTTAATGGATAGATCTTGATCTGAAATTTTTCTAGAGTATTTTTAACATGTGTATATGATTATTGGTTTAGGATTTTTTTCATGAATAAAGGTTTTGAGGAAATATTTGCTTAGATCTAGAAACTTAGAAACTAGAAGAGGAAAAATAGTTTTTGTTTTGAGGAAGTTTAAATTTTTTGTAGTTTAAACCTATTCCAATGGCCTTGATAATTTTCTTGGAGGATACTAAGCCTCTTATATACATTTTAGAATGTTATTTGAAATATTTGACGTTAGTTTCAAAGATACAATTTTATGCAAAGAGATATTTAGATAGGCCAAAGTATTGATGTTCTTAGCTAAATTTATGTTTTGGTTGATTTTTAACCATGTGATCTTGAGTTGAAGCTTTGATCTATTTTAGAACACCTTTGTTAAACCATGTGATATTTTGGTTTGAAGATCACATCTTTATAAGTCATCGATCAAAAGGTTAATGAAAACAAGTAAGAAACAAAAATTTGTTTTTGGAACTTAGAAGGAAACCAAAAATTCCAAGTATTATTTTAGTGATTTTGGTGACTATTTTTATGATTAAAAATATGATTATTCTTATAAATATGTTATGAATATGTTAGAAGAAAGACTTGGTTTTTTGAAGTTCTTAGCGATGCTTTGAAATAGATCAAACCATATGATTCAAGAGTTTTCCTTTTTGGGTAAAAAGTATGGATCCCCTTTCTAAAAATTTGGGTGTTGATGATTAGCATATTTTTAGTATATGTTTTAAGAATGTTTTAAACTTAGGATAGGAAGATCTTTATTGCAAAAATTTGGTTTGATCATAAGTTTTGAAATTAGAAGAATTGCAACAAAAAACAAGGGAAAAAGCCTATGCATGTTTCAACCCCTATAGGGATTTCATGGTTGTGTTTAGTTTCAAATTTTTCTAATTTGATATTTGATTTTATGACAAAATTTACATGACGTATGTAAATTTTAGTGATTTTTGGAGTTGGATGCAAAATCCTTAAGTTAGGGGTAAAATGGTTATTTTTTCATATATATAGGGTAAGATGGTAATTTTCCTCTAATTTAGTATTTTTCAATATTTCTAATTGTTAGTAATTAATTTCTAACATTTAGAAATCACTACTTTCAGTTCCTCATGATCGTGCTTGAGCTTTTCATATGAACATGGAGATCGATGTAATTTAACTTTTAACTTACTAGCAGTTTATTATGTATAGGAACTACGATATATGTATGTATTTTATCATATATGTCATGTCACACCAAGTCATTTCATGTTCATTTGTTATGTAGAATTTATTCTGTCACGAATTAGTCATCTGTTGAGCAAGATATTGTGTCACCTCTTGCTATATATTGCAAGTATGTCATATTAAGTATGCCATATGTTACATGTATGTCATGTCATGTAATATTCAATGTTGTAAGTATGTCATGTTAAGTATGCCATATGTTATATGTATGTCATGTAACAAAATATTGTCTGTTACAGGTTACAAAATGTTTCTATCTCAAGTAAGTCATGTATTTCGAGTTACGTTCAAGTCAGTTATATCTAGCATACTCATGATATAATTGCTATGATTGTCTGAGCATCTCCATTTGTAATTCACGCGAGGTACTTCTAGCAAAATCAATTTGATTGTCAAAATTCAATTCAAGTTCAGTTATGCAGATACTCTTGGCATAATCATTCCAATTGTTAGGGTATCTCATTTAAAATACTTGTAATGTAATCATTATGATTGTTAGAGTATTACTAGGTACTCCCAGTGTAATTGTTTTGATTGCGAGGGTACATGATTTAAAATACTCGTAATGTAATCTTTCTGATTGTCAAGGTATTTGTAACAACCTACTCCTTCTTTCTTTTATAGTTACAAGCCTTGTTCTGCGTGCCGAGCCTCAATGGTATGTTTCAAAAGATATCAAGTGAGTTTTAAAGTAAGCCTAGTATTTTAAAGCTTATGAATATTTTAAATGTTCTGGAAATAATTATATGTGATATTTCCAATGTTATTGGACTAAACTTGATTTTAAATAAGACAAATGTAATATTTTTGAAGAGCTTGAAAAAATATTATAATTGTAGAAAATTATCCAATTTAAATGATTTTAGTCATTTAAAAATGTTGCAAGATTAAAAATATATTGAAAACTCTAAATTAACGGTAATAGAATATGTTCATAAAATAATATTCTATCTTAATTCCTCTCAGTGTTTTATGTTAAATATGTGATAACTCGTTTTTACATGTGTTTTTACTGTGGTGTTGTTTTTAATTTAATTAATATATTGGTTATTTATTTTAAATTAATGTATTTTAATTGGTTTTTAATTTATTTGATGTTGTGTTTAATTTATTTTAATCGTTTTACGGTTTTAAAATCGTTTTCGGCGGATCTGTTTTTGGTTTCCAGAGTGAGGATTGGACCTCATTTCATTTCTTTTCTCTTTTTCTTTTTCCCTTTTTCCTTTTCTTTTTCTTCTTTTCTTTCTTTTTCTTCTTCTTTCTTCCCCATTTCCTCTCTCCCGTGCGTTGTCCCTTCTTTTTCCCCGTACCGTCGCTGCCACTTCGGCTGCCCATTGCGCCGCCATCCGGCGGCTGTGTTGTACACCACCCCCACCATTCTCTTCCCCTCCCACCAGAGATCATCCCCACCAATTTTCAGAGCCATCGAACCAGCCGTTAGCCGCCACGAGCCCCTAGAAGTCACGGCACCTGCCTGTTTTTCTCCCCTGTCGCCGGTTGCTTTCGTAGCCCAAAGCCGCCGCTCGCCGGTGGCATGGCCTACACCACCCACCCAGTTTTCTTCCCCTCTCACCGGTGAACATCCCCACCAAGTTTCACCTCCATCCGAGCTACCGTTAGCCACCACGAGCTCCTCCAAGCCATACGGTTTTTCACCAATTTCAGCGCCGTCGGGCCACCTCCAGCCACCATCTCTTCACAACTTCTTCCCCTACCTCTTACCGACCTAAACCATCCTTTTCCGGCCTCGATCCATTGCCGGAACAGCTCCCACGAGCTCAACTCGGTTTAGCCCCTTTTTGGCCTTCGACCGCCATTTCCACCACCACCCACTGCCAAAACTCGTTTCCCTTAGTTTCATAAATATCTCAAGGCCATTCCCTATCAATCACGAGTTTTGGTTTGTCCCCGTTTGAAAATGGGTAATTTATTACCCACGGCCACAGTGTAAATTACACTGTTACGTTGCTTTTCTTCCGCCGTTTACAACGCCGCGAGCTTTCAAAAAATACCATATAGAGATGTAAGTATTTTCCAAACTCTACTTTTAGATTTAAATATATTTTGCTCATTCAATAAATACTTATCTGTTGGTTGGCTGATTCCGGAATGAGTCCGAGGAGTTCGAGGTTCGGACGGTTTGAGGACGGAGTGCTTGGTTATGTTTGTTTGTGATTTTGGTTGGTTATTCGTGCCATGAGCCGTGCGTTGCATATTTGTGTATTTTATTTATTTGAGAAAATCATGTTTTGTTGGCGTAAATAGTTTTCAGGTGTGTGAGTCTCACGAGCCCAAGCCGGGATAGGTTATTATCTTAGTGGAGCTCCTCTGGTCACTCGGGAGTGGATAATACTGAGTGACATCCCCTGGGTTGTCACAGGGCGATGACCGGATCGCACGATACGGTAACGCTGTCGTGTCTATTCCGTGGTCCCTAGAGTGGCGGGGACTAGAGGATGGCCTGGCCAGGGACGCACTGGGCGCGAGTCTGGGCATCACTCGTTTAGGTGTCACACGCGTAGTCGTTACCTGCGGTGTGCCACAGAGCCAGGGTGTGCGGATGATCCCTATGGGAGATCATGGTGCATGCATAATTGGATCGTTTTTATGGTTTTCGGATGTGGACCATTTTCTGGAAAAATGGCGAGATTTGGTTTCGAGGCTTTTGATCCATTTTCTGGGAAAATTGTGGTTTGGGCCATTATCTGGGATAATGGCGAGGATGTGTTGAGGCTTTTGATCCATTTTCTGGGAAAATGGTGGTAGCGGTTTTGGGCCATTATCTGGGGTAATGGCGAGGAATGGTTTTAATGGTTATGTTTTTGGGCCAAATGGGTTTTTGGCGTGCATGGAAAAATTATGATTTTATGGGACATGTGCATTGCATTCTTTCATGGATATTGTTGAGTTTAATATGTTTTTATCTAGTGGCGTTTGGATTTTACTTACCTGCGGCACCATTTCTGGTACCGTAGATTTTGGTGCAGAGATCGAGGAAGAGGAGGAGGAGGCTGAGCCCAAGGATGCGGCTCCGCTGGAGTTTTGGGTTGAAGTTAATGTCTTGTTGTTGCTTTGAGTAATATTTGTAGTTTGTAATATTTTATTACGTATGTTTTAAACAACTTTGTATTAAACTAAGAAAAATTCTGGTACTTAGTTATTGACTTTGCTATCCGCTGCGTGTTTCTCGTGCACATTTGTTGCTTATACACATACTTGGCACAAGTCGATAGGGTGGTGACTCGTGATGTCATCATCCGGACGTCTCAATTTTCCCGTGTCCGTGCGTGGGGATTTGGGGGCGTCACAAAATAGGTATTTTAATTTCTTACCATTAGATCATTTTGTAGATCCCAAGACGAAAGGGCTTGGATTAAATACTCAAACCCATAACCTTTTCCCCTTCCACTCTCCCTTTCTCCCAGCCTAACAGACAACCTCTCCCCTTCCTCTCCACGATCGTAGCCTTCCCTTCTCCAGCCCGCTGCCCAGTCTCACCTCCACTACTGGCAACTTCCTCTCATGCTGGCAAGTACCTCTCCACCATCGATAGCACTCATGTGCCCTTTCTATCCTTCCATGGCAACTCCACTCGAAATGGGTGAAAACCCATTTCTCTCATCCCACACAGCCATACACGGCAACCCAGGCCACCGCATCCCACTAGTAGCTTCTCCCTTCACCGGCGACTACTCCCACCAAACCCAAGCCACCATAGCTCCTCTCCTTCCCCCACAGTTTTCCCTCTCCCGAATGGGTCTCTCATGACCTAGATCTACCACCGTACTCCACCTTCCTTGCCACTGAGCACCATCACCACCTCCCCCACATGCCTCTCTCTCTCTCTCTCTCTCTCTCTCTCTCTCTCTCTCTCTCTCTCTCTCTCTCTCTCTCTCTCTCTCTCTCTCTCTCTCTCTACCTAAAATGGGTCTCTCACGAACCTTAGCTTTGGGCAGCGCCGTAGTACATGGCCACCACAGCCTCCAACTACCACCGATAGCTTCCATTGACCACCCTTTTCCTCTCTCACCTAACCATGCCTCTGATATGGCCTCCCCTTCACACAACCTCTCTTCATCAGATCCACTATTCACAACGAGATGCCGCCGTGCTCTACCATACACCACCACCACGAGGCCTGATTGAGCTGAAATATTGCATGTTTTAGCTATTTAAAACCAATGTATTTTAAATTCTTCTTGACACTATTATTGGTTTTAGATGGAAAAATGATTTTTAAGCATAAATACGAGTTGTGATTTTTAATTGATTGATATCATGTTTATGCTTCATTTTATAACTATAATTTAATGGGACAATATTTCCTCACATATATAGTCTATTTTTGATAATCTATTTTTCTTTTAATTTGTATTTGAGTGCTATTTTTATCTCTTATTTTCAGTTCAAATAAAATTTACATGAAGAAAGCGGTGTACTTCAACAACTAAAAAAAAAAAGACGAAGACTTTTGGTGGAGTATGAACATAAGGCTTGAGGCTGCAACTTCTTGTTATTTAGCTTGACTTCTATGTTGATAAGAGGTGAAAATTGAAAGCTACATTTCGGTACTGTAAACGTGGTAAGCAGATCAATCAAATATTTGGAAGCTCTCATGTCGGTTGGTGCAGTTAAAGTGGACGGAATTAGAGTGAGGATTGCTGTGCTTGATTTGTGGAAAGAGACACTTTAGAAAGTTGGTGGTTATTGTTTATGAGAAGTCGGCTGCAATTGGGATTGGAGGAAGACCGACTGGAGGCAGCTATATATATATGTTGCTGAACAGTGCAGTAGGTACAAGAAAAAAAGAAGTGCCGTGCTTGAGTTTTCAACAAGTGTGAATTTAAAATTATTATTTTTGGTAGGTGAGTAGAAATTGAAGTGCATGCCGTGCCGTGCATTACTTGGATTGGAGAGAGTTGTACACTGAATATAAGAGCCGTGCTTGACTTGTAGAGAGGGAGACGTGCAGAAAAAAAAGGGGGAGTGCCGTGCTTAAATTGCATTAAGGGAGTTATAATCTTCACGTGGGAGTCTATAAAAGGTGACAATCGGTGGTGATTGAGAGAGGGATGAATTGTGAGGGAGTTTGGACCGACTAGAAGCAGATATATATATTGCTGGACGTAAAGATAGGAGAAAAGAAAAGCAATCGGTTGGAGAGGTGTAGAGTGAGAGGGTTACGTGGGACATATAGAGGAGTTGAGGTGTGTTGGTCATGAGTAGAGAGGGAGAGAAGAGATAGGAAAGGGTGAGAAAAAGTGAGTAGAGAGGGTGAGTAATGAGTGAGTCGGTCATGGGAAATTATGTTGGCTGAGATAGGAATTTACGTGGGCTCTCATTAAAGAAAAGAAGGTGAGATGAGAGAAAGGAATTGGCTGGAATAATTTGATTGGCTGAGATTTATCTTGGTTGATGGTAGAAGGAAGGAATCGGTTGGAGAGAGGGAGAGTGAGACGTGGAAGGCTGGGATTAATTTTCCAAAGAAGGACATAGAGATGTACGTGGTTGGAATTGAGAGAAAGAAGGAAGGGAGTGAGGAGAGTATGTGCTTGATTGATTAAAGAAAGGAGGTCGGCTGGGATTAGTGAGACGTGGAAGGGAATTACTCGGTGGAGCTTATTTTTCTGCAGTTCATTTTCTTTTTGTTCAGAAAAGGAAGGGAGTGAGTTTATTCTCTTGGAAGAATCGGTGCATGAGCTGGATTATTGAAAAGGGAAGAGAAACTCAGTTTCTTAGTGGAAGTGTCGGTTATTGTTATTGGTTGGAATGAATTTGTTGTGTTGTGAAGAGAAAGAGAGGGAGTCTTTTAGACTTTACTTTTTTTTTTTTTTTACTTGCCTATAGTTATTTCTTGGTATTTCTTATGTTTTATTTTAGTTTTCTAATGAAGAATATTTATGTGATTTCTATAGTATTTGTAATAAATATGTTTGGCTAAATTTTCATACTAAGGTTAGAGGTGAAGTTTAATGATTTAAATATTATTTTCGAATCCACGTAAAATCTATTTTACGAGCTTGATCGATTGAAAGATTTTATTATTGGATATTTTGATTATCTATATACTCGTCTTGATTCATTGTGATTTTCGAATACAATGAATGCTTGAGGAATCCCTGTGTTATTCAAATAGATTTGTAAATGTTTTAATCATCAATCGTTCACGCTCAATCATAAGCGACTATTTTTCTTGATCTTAAATGTTAAATCTTCCAATTAAACAGAATCATTATTCTAGTTTAATTGAAGTAAATCGCTCAAAAATAATATCATAAATTATTAAACGGATCCTCGAAACCTTAGTCTTTTTCCATATCAATTCATTTTATCATTTTAGTTTGATTCAGTTATTTTGTCAATCTTCATTTGATTGCACGTTTCTTTTAGTAATTTCGTTTCATTGTCTGAATTTATTTCCTTTATCACAAAAGTCAATCCCTGTGGATTCGATCCTGTAAGATACTACAACACCTGTATACTTGCAGGTAAAACTGCACTAAATTTTTGGTTCATTAATTTGAGTCAGAATTTAGGCGCAACAAGGCCACCATGAGCCTCCCCATGGCCACCCTTAGCAAATCCACCAACTAGCATGCCCAAACAGCCCCCAACCACTGTGGACAACCACTGTATGTGGCTAACTGCCACCATACATTGTTTAACAGTCATGTACGACTCTTTTGACACCTTTGATTGTGATGAACAGCTAGCAACACACGGGTTAACCCATCAATGGTATAACCCTCTATCCCTTGTTCTTTGTGATAAATGTTAGTTGATAAGTTATGGACTATACTATTAGTATTGTGGAGTTCATTGCGTAGTTGTGAAGTAAAGTGTGGTTGTGTAGTGAAGTGTTGGGCGTAATTGTATAGTGTGCTGCGTAATGTTGTGGAATGTGCTATGAAGTATGGCTGTGAGGCGTATGCCGTAGTTGTGATGCAGTGTAGCGTGTGTAAAGGAAGTACACGTGGAGTGTACTCCATATAGTGCAGCAATACACCATATGGCATGCGCCGCAATGACGTATGGTGTAGTGTGGATGGAAAAGAGTTCATGTGAGGTGTACTATGTGCAGTGTCATGATACACCAAACGATGTGTCACGAAGGTTTGGATAGCGTAGTTGAGGAGCGTAGAGTGTATGATGTAGTGTCAGGAATTGTGAAACGGTGTCCCGAAATAGTTATTATGTGACACTCTCATATTGACGGGTGTCACAATGTAGCTTGGGAGTAGTCTCTAGCTACATGACTTGACAGAGATGTTGTGAATGGAGCCCTTTCGTGTCAAGTGTTGGGATGAACTTGTAAAGAGCTGAGAAGTAGAAAGGTCCTGCTAACCGGGTTTGAGTAGAAGTTGGTATCGGAGTATGGAGCTTGTTTATACAAGTGGGTGTTCATTGAACTATAAGTTGATCTTAGGTGATAAAGGGTAAAGTACATGTGCATCTAGTGAGGCACATATACCAAATGGATTTACCATATATAATTGGTAATCTATCCTAAGCATGGTTACACGATGTTTAAGCCTCAGAGTTGGCTTAAAGTCATTCGGCTTTTATGGATGGGAATGAGGATTTAATATGGACTATGATGCATGAAGATAGTAATAGGTATGCTATCTAGGATTGGAATGCGTGACTTAGTTGGTCGGAGTCATGCATCGAAATAGGGATGGTAAATGGACCCTGAAGGTTTTAGCATAGTAGATGGCACGTAAAAACATGAGATGGATGGAGGGTGTTTCAAGTGAAGCGTAGTTCTATTTCTAGTAAAGTTGCTTGTGCATTAGATAGAGAATGACACTAATGTTATGTGTATGTATGTAGATTGCCATCTGGCACGCACATGAATGGATTGCATGAAATAAGTATGGCATGGAGTCTAGGTAAGTATTATGTTTATACTCTTCTAGAGTTTTCTAAATAAATGAAAACGAAATGCTTTTACTTTACAGTGCTTTATGAAATGACACGAATGAAATTTTAAGAAGGAATTCTAAGTATAAGTTTTCAAGTATAGGTATGTAACAACCCTTCTTGGTAGCTCCTTTCTATGCACCCCAAGTATGTAAGTGTATGCATGTGAATAGATGTCCATAAGTAGTGAGTATTGTATGTATTTTCACGAAATGAAATGCGAGACTAATGCCTCATGCTTTAAGCGCTGCTTTAAAGGATGCAAAGAAAGTTTTTTAGAAAGTCCCTATGAAAGATGATGCTTTAAAAGATGCCATGAACTGATGTTTTAAATGATGCTATGGAAGATGATGTTTAAGCTCATACTTTTAAATGATTTTTATGAATGAACGGACTGAAGGATTGAAAGAACTGAAAGGACTGAACTGAAAGAAATGACTGAATGTTTAATGAATGAAAATACATAATGACCGCATGAATGAATGGATAAAGGTACCAAAGAACTGGACTTGACAGATTGCAATGCCGGGTAAGTAGTACTAGTAGTGCACCTAGTACTACACCCTAATGGAATGGATTCCTAACCCATTGCCACAAGTAGAATCAAGGTCAAAAGACGGCTAACCCCTACATACAGGGTGTAACAATGTGCAACGGCCAATGAAAGTGATAAGAAATAATGTATGCATGTTAAGAAAGAATGTATGTATGCTAAGACTCTTTAAGAAATGAAGATAGCGAGGCGTGGAGAATTGTTTTATAAAAGAAAACCATTTTTAAAGAAAAACCCCACCTCGCAACGTTTTAAAATGAATTGAATGTCTATATATGGTATGTATAGAATGATGAATGCATGACTAAAAACCTATGTCGTTATATTTTAACCATATGAAATAATGCTTATGAGTCATTGACTCATTTTAGTTTTTATGTGTGCCCTCCAAGGGATAAGATGAGCATGATGCGTCAGAATGAACACAGCCCAATGGAAGGAGCACAAAATCCTATGCACAACATTTTGTACGAGAGACTTTAATTTATAATTTAACATTTTCCACTGTAGCCCTTCAAGTTAAGAAACAAGTTTTATTTTACAAACATGGAGTCTTTTGTATCCTGGCATAAAATGAAAAGAAATTTCAAAACGAACGGTAATTCTCG